>NW_007258474.1:0-10272 GCF_000164805.1 Carlito syrichta | reverse complement strand
CCCCACTGTGTTCCAGATCTGCTCTTCCTTGCTGAGTGGCTGCTGTTTCCAAAGTGTGACCCTGGTGGGATTGGAGCTCTGAGCCTCTGCATATGGGCCTCTCCTGGTCTCAGAACCCTGCGAGGCACTCTGACCTGGTGATGTCTCAGCAGGGGAGGTGGGGTGGGGATTGTCAGTGGCAGGGGGTGATGGGCAGGCTCTGGGGGGCACAGGGAGAGCATCTCTCTGTGGTCTCAGATGCACAGTGCAGTGTATGCTGGCACTGGACATCCAGCCGGTCTTAGGAAACAGATGCGTGAGCCAAAGTCAGTGAGACACGTGGGGAGTCTTGTTGTTTGTATTTCTGGAGGAGGTGAACAAGCAAGAGGCAATGACGCTGACCCTGTGATTTGTGGTTTTTAATCCACATTGAGCACAGGGAACTATATGATGGAACAACGATGCCCTTTGGGGCTCTCCTTGGCCGTGTCTGGCCTCAGCCTCTGTCTCCACCTCCATGTCTGACCTAGGCCCTTGTGTCCCCTTCCTGTCTGGCCTTGGCCTCCACATCCCTCCATGTCTGGCCTCAGCCCATGTGCCCCTCCATGTCTGACCTTGGTCTCAAGTCCCCTTCATGCCTGGCCTCGGCCTCCTTGTCCCCTCCATCTGCCCTCCCTAAGAAGCAGCACTGGGCAGCCCAAGTGTGGACCCCATAGCCCATCCGAATGAGTTGATGAAGATGCAGGGCCTAGCCCACTTCCTGGGAGATGCTTTGGGAAAATGAGTGTCCCCTTTTGTGTTTTAATAGAAGCTTCCCTTCATGAAATGAAAGCATCTTCAGGTGGGATATCTCACTCAGGAGAAAGTGTTTCCGCTGCTGGCCTGACCCCTCAGAAACAATATATTGCATTCATCCATCTTCTCTCTGTCTCTGTTTCTGTCTCTCTTTGTCTCTGTCTCTGTGTGTTTCTCTCTGTCTCTCTTACTGGTATCTGTCTCTCTCTCTAATTGCCTCTTTCTCTCTCTATCTCTGTCTTTCTGTCCCTCTCCCCATCTGTGTCTCTATCTGTCTCTGTCTCTCTCTCTCTTTGTCTCTCTGTCTTTCTCTGTAACTGTCTCTCTCTGTCTCTGTCTCTGTCACTGTCTCTCTCTGTCTAGCACTCTGTCTCTACTGTTCTCTCTCTGACTCTACTCTCTTTGTCTCTGTCACTGTCTGTCTCTGTCTTTCTCTCTGTCTCTGTTCCTCCCTCTCTCTCTGGTCTCTGTTGCTCTCTGTTTCTGTAACTGTCTCTATCTCTCCTTGTCTCTTTCTCTCTGTCTCTCTCTGTGTCTATCTCTCTCTGTCTCTCTGTCCCTGTCTCTCTGTCACTCTCTCTTCATCTAGCTCTCTATCTCTGTCCTCTCTCTGTCTCTCTGTCCCTCTCTCTCTTTGTCTCTCTGTCTCTCTCCATAACTGACTATCTCTCCCTGTCTCTCTATGTCTCTGTCTCTGTTGCTGTCTCTCTCTGTCTACCTCTGTCTTTGCCCTTCTCTCTCTTTGTCTCTCTGTCTTTATCTTTCTGTCTATGTTTCTCTGTCTTTGTCTTTCTCTGTCTTTCTCTCTGTCTCTGTCCCTACCTCTGTGTCCCTCTCTATGTCTCTCTGTCTCTGTCTCGCTCTGTCTTACACACACACACACACACACACACACACACACAGACACACACATTCAGCCCCACCCGGTCCCTGACTCTCAGCCTTGCCAGGAGGCTCTGCTGTGCCTACCCCCAGCCCCACCCCACTGACAGAGACACCCCCATTCCAGCACCTGCTTCCCGATGGCCTCTCAGATCAGCTCAATTCTCAAATGACCTCAGTCCTCTGGTCTCACCAAACCCGAGTGCAGAGGCTTTCCCCTCCTCCTCCCTCAGGCTAGCATCCTTATTTTCTGCTCATCGAGGACACGTGGTTGTCATGGTCATTACCCTGTGTTGGAGCTTTCCTATGCTTTCTGATGCTAGGACGCCCCCCCCATCTTGCAGCCTCTGTGCCCACCTTCTCCTTCTCACTTTTTCCCTGATTCATGCCTCCACCGCTGCCCCCCACCTCACCCTGCATTCTGCAAAAACCATGTGGCAGCCCCTGTCATGACAGAGAGTTCTGGAAGGTGAGCACAAACATGACTGGTCTCCATCACGAGAGCCCTCTGAGTGCCATGCTGTGCGCATATCTGATTTGTACCCTCAGCCTTGTGAGGTGAGAGGGTGCATCTTCCTTGAGGAGTCAGTGGAGCCCACGCTTCTGGGAATGTGAAAGCTTGTGTGGCCATGGTCATGAGTGGCAGCCACTTAATCCCACACCAAGGAAGGTTGTCCTTGGCTCCCTGGGCTGGGTTTTTCCAGGTAGGAGGTGGGCTCTGGGAATGTTCACCCTTTGCTGTGTTCCTGCACACCATCAGGACAGTGGGTGAGTGGGCATCAGGCAGGCTCTGGGCTGTGGCAGAGGGCTGGGTTGGCCACGTCTGTATCCCTGTGCCTCTCGGGTGCTCCCAGGCCCCAGCGGCTGCCAACAGCTCATCTCACCTGCAGTAAGACTCCTTTTCCTGGAACTCTTTTCCTGCCTGCCTCCTCACCAGAGACTGGTCCCTGGTCACGGGTTCTTGCGGTGATTGGGATAACACGGTTTAAAATGTAAGGCTGCATCTTTGGGGTTTCTCACCATAGGACCCAAACACGTTTTTGTTTTCTTTCAAAAATGGAGATGTGACTTACATCCCTACAGTTCACCCTTGGAAAATGCACAGGCCGGTGGACTTCAGTGAATTCATAGCCATGTGCACCCTCACCACTGTCAATCTTAGAGTGTTGTTGGCACCCGAGGAGGAAAGCCCATTCCCATCGGCAGTCCCTCCTGCTTCTCACCCCAGTCCCTGTCAGCCATGGAGCTCTCTGTCTCTGTGGATTTGCCTGTTCTGGTCATATCACATGGGAGTGAATCAGGCAGTGCGTGGACTGAGAGGCAGGGCCACATGTTCTTAACTTCTCCCTCCCCTGTTGGGAATGAGTCTGTCCCCTGGTGCCTGTGCCCAAGGTTAGCCATTGCCCTGCTGCCTCCTTACATGCCTCCGATGACCTCATGAACACTCTTGTATCAAACCTATCATTGTATCGAGGTGCTGTGGTGCATGCTTGTAGCTCCAGCTACTCAGGAGGCTGGGGTGGGAGGATCACCTGGGTGACATAATGAGACTCCCCCTCTAAAAAGAAATTGTCATTGTCTGGCCGGCTGGCTTTTGCTTTCAGATCTTCTGGTCCCAGCATGTGTGTTTATCTACCCAATGCAAAATCATTTGGGCTCATAGATTGAACTAGAAATGCTTGTATGTGGCCTTCGTGTGTGCTAACATTCTGCCTTCAAAGAAAAGTCATCAAAGAGTACTCAGGGAGAAGCTGGGAGCCCCTGAGAATGGTCTTCATTCTGAAGCTTCCAGTTCATGGAGTGTGACCTGAGGTTGACTCCAACCTGCCTGGGAGGTCCCTAGGGACAGGGATGCCTTTGCCCTCTGTCTGATGCTTTTAAAAACCGCTTTTTAGCCAAGTGTGGTGGCACATGCATGTGGTTCTGATTACTTGGAAGGCTGAGGATGAAGGATCACTGGAACCCAGAAGGTCAAGGCTTAGGAGGCCGTGAGCATGCTGCTGCCAGCCTGGGCCACAGGGTGAGACTGACTCAGAAACAAGGCCAGGCTTGGTGGCTCATGTCTGTAATCCCAGCACTTTAGGAGGCAGACGTGAGAGGACTGCCTGAGTCCAGGGATTTGAGACCAGTCCGGGCAACTTGACGAGACCTCATCTCTACAATAAATCAAAAAATTAACCAGACGTGGTGACGCACGCACATAGTTCCAGCTACATGGAAGACTGAGGCAGAAGGATCACCTGAGCCAGCAAGTTGAGGTTTTGGTGGCTGTGAACCTGCTGCTGTCCTCCAGCCTGGGCGATGGAGTGAGACTCTGATTCAAAAAAAAAATTAGAACTGCATTTTTATTTTTTAATTTAGAAAAATTAGAACTACAGAAAAATGCCAAGAATAGTATCATAAGCATCAGCTTATCCAATGACCCAGAACTGATGACTGTTAACATGTTATTGTTTTTTCATCCTAAGAGTAAAACATTCCCGTCAAGGTGCACCGTGTCCCCATTTGCGGTCTCTCTCCTCAGAGGCAGATGCTGTCATAACTCAGCATGGACCCCTCTTGTCTCTCATTTCCTTTTCTTATGCATCAGCACTGTGTGATATTGTGTCACTGCATTAAAAAGGATATGTGCATCTGTTACCATGCTGGGCTTGCCATTCCTAACTTGGCATCATAACTTTGAGAGTTGTCTGCTGATAGATCTATTATTGATATTCTCCATCCATCAATCATCCTTCATCCATCCATCCCTCATCCATCTGTTCATATCTCCACTCATCCATTCATCCATCCATCTCTCTACCTATCTATTCATCTGCCTATCTATCATCCTTCCTTCCTTCCACCCATCCATCTTCCCATCATCCATTCATCCATCATATGTTTGTCCTCCCTCCTTCCCTCCCTTCCTTCCTCCCATCCATCGATCTGCCCATCTATCCCTCCATCCACCCACCTACTCATTCATCTGTCCATCTTTGTTATTCAAATATTTGTTCTTACTATTGTCTCCTTTTCTTATAAGACTTATTATTCATATGAAAGTAATTTAATAATTTTTCACAGTTGACTGTTTATTACCCCCCATACAGTCTTACTCTGGTTCTCTTTGTTTTATCTTAAGTAGATCATATTTCTATATCTTCATAATCATGAGTATTTTCTTCTACAATATTATATTCTGCTATTTATCGATCACATCCAGAGAAATTTCATTTGTTATTTTATTTTCATCACTAATATTTTTATGGTATTTAAAAATCTATTTTATTTATATTCTCATTTCATTTGAATTCCTTTAAATATTTTTACATACGAATTGTTAACAAATATGTTTTATTTGCTCATATTCCTAATTATCAGAGAAATTCAAATTAAAACCACAATAAGATATCATCTCACACCTTTCAGAATGCCAAAAATTAAAAAGTAACAAAAAATAGATGTTGGTGAGAATTCAGAGACAAGGGAATGCTTATACACTACTGGTGTTATAGGTCACTTCAACCTCTATGGAAAACATTATGGGGATTTCCCAATATGAAAAATAGAAATGCCACTTCAGCAATTTCAGTACTGGTCACCAATTCAAAATAAAAGAAATTATTGTATTAGAAAGATGCCTGGAAGTGGGAGGAACATGATGGTCTACTGAAAACATTGCATATTTGCCACTCTCAGCAAAGAAATGTATATGGAAAAGTAGCCATAGAAGTTTGAGGGTTTAGCTGAAAATCCAAGCTGAGGTTTACAGGACGGTCCCATGGGGTTGTATTCTCGTCCAAGCCTTGGACACTTCTAGAAGGGGCCCAGGAGAGCACTCATGGAGAAGGAAGGTATGAGTGAAAGTGACAACTTCTCTTCTTTATGTACCACCCAAGCCTCTGCAGCCCCAGTCAGTGAGAGACAGCCCAGGCCCTCTACTGCACTTCTCCTACATTAGCAAGGCTCTGGAGTGCTGTGATGAATCAGGACAGAGGCACTGGCAGTGACTCACATGAAGACCACAGAATCCCAGGTCCTGAGGACCACTGGACCCAGTGCCACCCTAGCTCCCTGTTAAGATTCTCTGGGAAGATCACTTTGGGGGTGGTCTGCATTGCCTGGGCTCTTCTTCCTCCCTGCTTCTCCAGATTCCAGCAGGTGCAGCACACCCACTTTGGAAATATTTCCCTGGTGTCAACATATGTTGCAGCCCTTGGTCAGAGTTATAGATGCAGCTTGATCTCAAGAGCCCATCATCACTGTGATAGCCCTTCCTACAAAGCAGGGTTGAAACTGGGAGGCAGAACACCTCTGTGCAGTGTGGTGGTGTTGGCCCTGCTCATCTGAGGACTGAAGGAAAATACCAACTCTCAAATAATAAGACTGCCTTGCTTCCACACATAAGTGAAAGGGGCAGTTCCACCAAGATGAAAGAAAGCCACTCCTGTGTCATAGAGGAGCCTGGTTGCTTGCCAATCCTGCTAATGAGGCACAAAGGTTATGGAGGAGGTCACCAGAGCTCACAGAGAGCCAGAGCCCCTAGTGCCAGTACCAGAAGGAGGGAACAAACTCTGAACTAGAGAAAGAGCCCTGCTCTGTCCCTTCCAGACTGCATTATTGAAGCAGTGTCATATGGTTTCTACCCAGTTTACCACTCTTCCTGCCATCACTGCCTTTCCCACATGTGGACCAGAGGAGAAAGGTCAAGTATAAAAACAACGAAAACTCCTACCCCAACAGAAGTAACTTTATCTAATAAAAAATAACAAAAACAAAAAATGAAAAAAGAAGAATCTGTCTTCAAGGATAAAAAAGTGAAACAAATATGGGCAATCCCAAAGACTTAATGAGTTAACACCCAAAAAAGGGCTTCCCAGATTTCAAGCAATAGAACCCTTCCAAAATGACCTGATCCTGATGACAGACATAAAATTCAGACTATGGATGGCAAAGACATTCACTAAAATCCATGAGAATGTGGATGCACCCTTCTTCCAGGCCATGAAAACAGTGCACAGAATAAGAAAGACATTCTAAGAACCACACTGAACTACTGGAAATGAATTCATTCCTGGAATTTAAAAATGCAACAACAAACCTTAACAACAGATTTGACCACATGGAAGAAAGAACCTCAGTTCTTGAGAATGAAATGATTTTTTTGTTTGCTTTTTAAAACAGGGTCTCACTCAGTCACCTAGGCTAGAGTGCAGTGGGGCACTCCTGGCTCACTGATGCCTTGACCCGGACTCAAGTAATTCTCCTCCCATCTCATCCTCCTGAGTAACTTATACTACAGGTGCACTCCACCACACTCAACCTTTTGTTTTTGGTAAAAATGAGTTCTCACTATGTTGCCCAAGTTGGTTTCAAACTCCTAGGCTCCAACCATCTTCCTGATTTGACTTCCCAAAGTACTGGGATTACAGACATGAGTCATTGTGCCCAGCCGTGGAGGATCAAGTTAATGAATTAACTCAGTATAGCAAATATGAAGGGGAAAAAAATGAAGAAGAAAGAAAGAAGCCTACAAGAAGGCTGGGATTATGTACTGAGACCAAATCTACAGTGGATTGGCATCTATGAAAGTGAAGGAGAAACCGAGAACACACTGGCACAAACCTTCCAAGATGCCAACTAAGCAAACTTACCAAATCTTGCTAGAGAGATGACCTTGCAGTTACAAGGGGTCTGGAGAACTCCTCTGAGGTATTACATGATTTTAAAAAACCCAACTATATTAAATAGACATCTACAGAACAATTCACTAAGCAACCATAGAATGTACAACCTTTGGATCAGCACATAGGCCATACTTCAAGATTGCCACATACTTGGAAACAAATCAAGTGTGAACAAATTTCAAAAGTCTGAAATCATACCAAGCATTTTCTGAGACCACAGCAGAATACACATAAATATCATTATCAACAGGAACCTCCCAAATACATAAATGCATGGAAGTTGTTTTTTTTTTGAGTTGGATTTTCACTCCGTCACCCAGATTGGAGTGCAGTGGCCACTCCCGGCCACCACAGCCTCGACCCACTGGGCTCCGGCGATTTTTCCACCTCAGCCTTCCGTGTAGCCAGAATTACAGGCGTGCTCTACCATGCCCAGGTGATTTTTGATTTATTGTAGAGATGATGTCTCGCCAAGTTGCCCAAGTGGGTCTCGAACCCACAGGCTCAGGCAATCCACTCACCTCAGCCTCCCAAAGGCACAGCATCACAAGCTGAGCCATCGAGCCTGGCTTACATGGAAGTTAAACAATATTCTTTAGTATGTCTTCTGGATTAACCCAGAAGTTAAGTCTGAAATACAATGATTCCGAGAAACAAATAAAAATGAAGATACAGCATACCCAAACCTCTAGAATATAATGAAATCAGTGCTGAGAGGGAATTCTATATCATTGCAGGTACTTATCAAGAAAATAGAAAGATATCAAGTAAATAGTCAAATGTTACACCTAAGGGAGCTGGAAAGACAAGAGATATGTGATCCCAGAGTCAGTAGTACTGTAGAAATTTTCAAAAGAGGGTCACTGCTGAATAAAATGTTTGACTTTCACATTTTAAATTTTGAGGTGGGGAAAGGGATTGGGGATCAGAAATTACTTATTGGGTACAATGTTCACTCTCTAGGGAATGGGCCACCTGAGACCCAACCCCCACCACTCTATGATATGTCTACATAACAAACATGCCCATGTACCTCCGCAATCTAAAATGAAAATGGAAAATAATAGAGTGCCTGTGAGTATTGTTACAATATAAATACTCTGGAGGATGCTTCCTGTTATTAAAACCTGGATTTTATTTTATTTTTTTTGAGTTGTACTCTCACTCTGTCACCCAGACTGGAGTACAGTGGCTGTTCCTGGCCACCACATCCTTGACCTGCTGGACTTCGGGGATCCTTTTGCCTCAGCCTTCCAAGTAGCTGGAACTACAGGTGCACACTACCACTCCCAGCTAATTTTTGATTTATTGTGGAGATGATTTCTCTCCAAGTTGCCCAGGTGGGTTACAAATCCGTGGGCTCAGGCAATCCACTCACCTCAGCCTCCCAAATGTGTGGGATTACAGGCTGAGACACTGACCCCAACTAAAACCTGGATTTTGCTGCCCAGAGTAAAATCAGGAAGAAGCACCAATTACAGAAAGGTGACTTGCCTGGGTGTGCTGAGTGTGACACACCACAAAAATTGAGTGCCTCAGAAAGAAACATGAACAATGTCTTATGTTTACTCAGTTTTTTAAATTTTCTGTACATATTTTTATGATCTGGAGATGCATCATTAAGATAGTCCTAAAATGCCAAAGACTGTCAGAAACAGCTGATGTATATCCCAAAGACATGACTCAGTTACCCAACAAGGTACTGCCTGGTTTGTTCCCAGAATGCCACTGTTTCTAGAATTTTAGAACTTTTTAGAATTTTGCTCTGGTGAAGTCAGCTAGCTAGCTCGTTAGCTAAAGAGTTAAGTCAGCTGGTGAAGTCAGCTAGCTAGCTAGTAAGCTAATGAGTTAAGTCAGCTATTTAAGTCAGCTAGGTAGCTAGTTAGCTAATGAGTTATGTCAGCTGGTTAAGTCAGCTAGTCAGCTAGATAGCTGACGAGTTAATTCAGCTAGCTAAGTCAGCTAGATAACTAGTTAGCTAATTAGTTGTCATCTAGTTGTCAGCTAGCTAATTAACTAAATCAGCTAGCTAAGTCAGCTAGCTAACTAGATAGGTCAGCTAGCTTAGTCAGCTGGTTAAGTCATCTACCTATCTTGTTAGCTAACTAGCTGAATCAGCTGGTTAAGTCAGCTAGCAAGCTAGTTAGCTAACTTGCTAAGTCAGGTGTTTAAGTCAGCTAGCTTGCTACTTGTCTAACTAGTTAAGTCAGCTGTTTAAGTCAGCTAGTTACCTAGTTAGCTAACAATTTAAGTCAACTGTTTAGGCCAGCTAGTTAGCTAGTGAGCTAACGAGTTAAGTCAGCTGATTGACTCATCTAGCTAGCTAGTTAAACGAGTTAAGTCATCTGGTTAAGCCAGTTAGCAAGCTAGTTAGCTAAAGACTTAAGTAAGCTGGTTAAGTCAGTTAGCTAGGTAGTCAGCTAACGAGTTAAATCAGCTGGTTAAGTCAGCTAACTAGCTAGGTAGCTAACGAATTAAGTCAGCTGGTTAATTCAGACAGCTAGGTATTTAGTTAATGAGTTCATCAGCTGGTTAAGTCAGGTAGCTAGCTAGTTAGCTAATGAGGTAAGTCAGCTGGTTAAGTCAGCTAGCTAACTAGTTATCTACCGAGTTATGTCAGCTGGTTAAATCAGCTAGATTGCTAGTTAGCTAACGAGTTAAGTCAGGTGGCTAAGACAGCTAACTAGCTAGTTAGTAGATGAGTTAAGTCAGCTGGTTAAGTCAGCTAGCTAGCTAGTTCTCTAACGAGTTAAGACAGCTAGCTAAGTCAGCTATCTAACAGTTAGCTAACAAGTTAATCAGCTAGCTAAGTCAGCTAGATAACTAGTTAGCTAATGAGTTAAGTCAGCCAGCTATGTCAGCTAGCTAATTAGTTAAGTCAGCTAGCTAAGTCAGCTAGTTAACTAGTTAATTCAGCTAGCTAAGTCAGCTAGCTAACTAGTAAGGT
>NW_007258473.1:5007-10344 GCF_000164805.1 Carlito syrichta | reverse complement strand
GATTTTGCTAAATTTATCATAGGAATTATTACCTTCATTAGTAGGATGCTATAATGCCATGTAAATCAACTATTTATAGAGTTCTTGTAAAATGGTAGCACTTTGATGCCATTCTTATCAGTAGTAGATAGTTTATAAAAATATCAAGTAGCCGGGTTCGGTGGCTCAGCCTGTAATCCCATGCCTTTGGGAGGCTGAGGTGAGTGGATTGCCTGAGCCCGCGGGTTCGAGACCCGCCTGGGCAGCAAGACCTCATCTCTACAAAAAAATCAGCTGGGCGTGGTAGCGCATGCCTGTAATTCTGGCTACTTGGAAGGCTGAGGCGGAAGGATTGCCGGAGCCCAGCAGGTCGAGGCTGCGGTGGCCGGGAGCGGCCACTGCACACCAGTCTGGGCGACAGAGTGAGACTCCAACTCAAAAAAAATATATATATATCAAGTATTTGGAAACAGGGCAGAATGTTTGCTCGGTGCAGGATTTCCTAAAACATATTCTATGGAATGCTCATTATGAGGGTTGCTTGGGCGTGTTTTCTAAAAAGCCCCAGGTTAAATTAGTTTGGGGAATGCTGGGTTTAAAAATGACTTCTTTTTGCAGAACTTCCTGGAGCATTTAATATGCTAGTATGCTTTGCAAAGTCTCAATAAACTTCTATGACACACTTTATTTTCAACTGTATACTAACTTTTTTTAACCAGGGAAGCTTTGGTTGAGAATTATCTTTAGGGACTGAATTTCTATAGAAATTACTCTGAATCGCACTGGCATCATGGTTAAATACCAAAACTCTGGAATTACACAATCCGTCAAATCATTTTACCTCTGAGACCCAATCTAATCTGTACAACAGGATGATAATTTGCTATATAATGAGAGTATTAGAGATTGCTTGTTCATGTAAAGGATATAACTTACTATAAGCACTAAAAATTGCTTGCTTATTAACACTGCATTAATTGGTGAAGCAGCTTCACAAATGCAGCCAGTATTCCTTGACAGAATGTAACAAGCCCAGAAAAACTGAGCAGTGTGTCACCAAAGACAATTGTGATATAATAGAAAAATAGATCTATTTTAGATTAAAATATAAATTTTGCTTTGGTTCATGATTCATATTTTTAATACATTATAGATATATGTATGTTTAGGATACATGTGATATATTCTTACAATATGTAATAATAAAATCAGGGTAATTGGAATATCCATCACCTTAAACATTCATATTTTCTTTATGCTGGAAGCATTTACTTTGTTCTCTACTAGGTATTTAGAAATATGCAATAGGTTATTATTGACCATAGCCACTCTACTGATTTATCGAACACTGATTTTTATTTCTTCTATTTAGCTCTATATTTGTACCCATTAACCAACCTCTGTTCATTCCCCCAACACACACGCACACACCCACTCACACACACTTATTTTTCCCAGCTTCTGGTAACTATAATTTTACTTTCTACCTCCATGAAAATAACGTTTTGAGCTTCCGTAGGAGTGAGAATATGCAATATTTGTCCTTCTGTGCCTGGCTTATTTCTCTTCATGTAATAACCTCCAATTCCATTCATGTTGCTGCAAATGATAGAATTTTATCCTTTTTCACAAATGAATACTATTCCATCATGCATGTACCACTTTTTAACTTCATCTGCTGGTGAGTACTTAGGTTGGTTTCCTATTTTGACTAGTGTACCTGGTGCTGCAATAAATATGGGAGTGCAAATATCTCCTCAGTGTATTGCTTTCCTTTCTTTTGGATACATACCCAGTCGTGGGATTTCTGGATTGTATGGTAATTCCATTTTTATTTTTTATTTTTTAAAGGGGGAATCCCCATACTATTTTCCAGAGTGACTGTACTTAGATTCCCATCAACAGTGTACGATGGCTTCTCTTCCTTCACATCCTTGCCAGGTCTGTTAGTCCCTGTTTTTGGAATACAGGTCATTTTAACTGGGTTGAGGTGGCCTCTTACTATGACTTTGATTTGCACTTCTCTGATGATGAGTGATGTTGGTGTCAAGCATTTTTTATATACCTGTGGGCCATTTTTATGTTTTATTTTAAGATTGTCATTTGTTCTTTTGTTATTGAGTTGTTTGAGTTTCTTATATAGTCTGGTCATTAATCCCCTGTCAGATAGTTTGAAAATATTCTCTCCCACTCTGTGAGTTGTCTTTTCATTTTGTTGATTGTTTCCTTTGCAGAGCATAAGCTTTTGCTATAATCCCATTTGCCTATTTTTGCATTTGTGGACTATGCTTTTATATCAGCACTATGCTGTTTTGCCTACTACAGCTTTGTAGTATATTTTGAAGTCAATGCAATGCCTTCAGCTTCTTTAATTTTACTCGGGATTGCTTTGGGTATTCAGAGTGTGTGTGTGTGTGTGTGTTTCCATTTAAGGTTTAAGATAGTTTTTTCTATTTCTGTGAAAATGATACCGATATTTTGATAAGGATTGCATTAAATCTGTAGATAGCCTTGGGTAGTATTGACATTTTAGCATTGCTTGTTTCAACCCATGAGTGTGGAATATTTTTCCATGTGTGTGTGTGTGTGTGTGTGTGTCCTCTTCAATTTCTTTCATTCGAGTTTTTAGGGTTTTTTTTTGTAAGGATATTTCAATTCTTTAGTTAAATTTATTTTTAGTATTTTATATTTTTTCTAGTTATTGTAAATGGAATTGATTTCTTGATTTATTTTGCAGATTGTTGTTGGCATATATAATTGCTACTTATTTTTGTACATTGATTTTGTGTCTTGTAATTTTACTAAATTTGTGTATTAGTTCTAAAAACTCCCACTGTGGGAGTTTTTCTGTCCTCTCAACAAATCCTGCTTTCTATAAATAAATAAATAAACTAATATGTAAATAAATAAAAGTTCTTTCTGCTAGAGTATTTAGCATTTTCTAAATAAAAGATTACATCTTCTACAAATAAAGATAATTAGACTTCTTTCTTTTCAATCTGGAAGCCCTTCATTTTTTTCTCTTCTCTTATTACTGTAGCTACAACTTTCAGCATCATGTTGAATAAAAGTGGTGAAATTGAGTGTCTTTGTCTTATTTTTGATATTAAAGGAAAGGCTTTCCATTTTTCCTCACTTCAGTATGTTAGCTGGGTTTGGCATATAGGCCTCTATTGTTTTGCTATGCCATATGTTCCTCTTATACCCATTTTGTTGTTTCTTTTTTTAAATAAAGAGATGTTGAATTTTATTGACTGCTTTTTTAGCATCTATTGAAATGAGCATACGGTTCTTTTCTTAGCTCTATTAATGTGATATATCACATTTATATACTTGCATGTGTTGAAGTATCCTACCATTCCTGGGATGAATTTCACTTGCTCATGGTGAATGATTTTTTAATTGTGTAGTTAATCTTGTTTGCCAGTATTTTGTTGAGAATTTTTGCCTGCATATTCATCAAGGATATGGGCCAGTAGTTTTCTTTTTTTGTGGCCTTGTCTGGTTTTTGTGTCAGGGTAATACTAGCCCAGTATAATGAGTTTGGAAGTATTCCCTCTTTCACAGCTTTTTAGAATAGTAGGAGTAGACTTGATATTAGTTCTTATTTAAATGATTGGTAGCATCCAGCAGTGAAGCTACCAGGTCCTGAACTTTTATTTGATGGGAGACCTTTTTATTACTGCTTCAATCTTGTTACTCATCATTGGTTTTTTTCATGTCTTCTATTTCTTCAAGATTCTTTACTGGTAAATTTTGTGTGTCCAGGAATTTATCCACTTATACTAGACATATGGTTATTCATAATAATCCCTAATGATACTTTGTGTATCTGTGGCATCAATTGTTATGTATCCTTTTTTCATTTCTGATTTATTTGTTTAGATTTCCCTCCAATTTTCTTAGTCTAGCTAAAAGTTTGTCTATTTTGTTTATTTATTTAAAAATCAGGAGTGATGACCAGTTAAAAGCCCAAACTTCACCTGCATGCAGCCTACTTATGTTGTTCATTCTCATTTGTAGTTCACATTCTTACAATAAAATAAAATCTTTAAAAATCCAACATTTTAGCCGGGCTCGGTGGCTCAGCCTGTAATCCCGCACCTTTGGGAGGCTGAGGTGAGTGGATTGCCTGAGCCCGCGGGTTCGAGACCCGTCTGGGCAGCGAGACCTCATCTCTACAATAAATAAAAAAATCAGCCGGGCTTGGTAGCGCGTGCCTGTAATTCCGGCTACTCGGAAGGCTGAGGCGGAAGGATCGCCCGAGCCCAGCAGGTGGAGGCTGCGGTGGCCGGGAGCGGCCACTGCACTCCAGTCTGGGCGACAGAGTGAGACTCCAACTCAAAAAAAAAAAAAAAAAAAAAAAATCCAACATTTTGTGTTGTTGAATATATGTAAGGTAATATATATGTGTATGTCTCAATTTAATTTATTTCTACTATGATCTTTATTATTTCTATCCTTCTACTAAATTTGGGATTTGTTTGTTCTTGCTTTTCTAATTACTTGAGATGCATCATTAGATTGGTAACTTGAAGTCTCCCTACTATTTTGATGTAGACATTTATTGCTATAAACTTCCCTCTTAACATTGTTTTTGTTGTATGCTATAGATTTTGGTAAGTTGTATTTCTATTTTCATTGTTTCAAGAAATTTTTTAATTCTTAATTTCTTCATTGACCCATTGATCATTCAGGAGCACGTTGTTTAATTTCCATGTGTTTGTGTGGGTTCCTAGGTTGTTCTTGTTTTTGATTTTTAGTTTTACTCCATTGTACAAGATACTTGCTATGACTTCAGCTTTTTTGAGTTTATTAAGACTTGTTTTGAGACCTAAACATATGGTCTTTTATGGAGAATGTTCCATAGGCTGGTAAGAAAAATGTGTATTCTCCAGAGTTGGGTGAAATGTTCTATAGTGTCAGTTAGGCCCATTTGATGTTTCTTTAATAGTTTTATGTTTGGATAATCTGTCCAAACCTGAGAGTGGAGTGTTGAAGTTCCTTACTATTGCTGTATGTGTCTCCCTTTAGATCTATTAATGTTGACTTTATATACTTGGGTACTCTTTGTTGGATGCATGCACATTTGCCGCTTTTATCTCCACTTTCTGAATTGACCCCTTTATCATTCTATAGTGACCTTCTTTGTCTCTTTTTACAGTATTTGACTTATAGCTTGTTTTATCTGGTATAATTATGGCGATTCCTGCTTGTTTTTGTTTCCATTTGCATGGAGTGTCATTTTTCATCACTTCACTTTTAGTCTGTATATGTCTGTATAGGTGAAGTAGGTTTCTTGAAAGCAGCATAGAATTGGGTCTTGTTTCTTTATCCAACTCAGTCACTCTGTTTTTT
>NW_007258473.1:0-4379 GCF_000164805.1 Carlito syrichta | reverse complement strand
GATCCTTCCGCCTCAGCCTTCCAAGTAGCTGGAATTACAGGCATGCGCTACCATGCCCAGCTGATTTTTTGATTTATTGTAGAGATGAGGTCTCGCTGCCCAGGCGGGTCTCGAACCCGCGGGCTCAGGCAATCCACTCACCTCAGCCTCCCAAAGGCGCGGGATTACAGGCTGAGCCACCGAGCCCGGCTACTGCCTCCTTTTCAACACCAGATGGAACTTGAAGTCAGGTTTACCTCAACTCTAGCAAACTTTGAAGCCCTGCTCGTCCAGGACAGAAGGTCCCAAAGGGGATGCACCAAGAGTGTGGTGAGATTAGCTGGGGTTTTCCCCAGGGGACTCGTGAAATGTACCCCTTACAGCATAACGCTGCTGAAAGGCCATCTGATTTGGCATCTCCTTTGTTCTAGATCAGAACAGAGTTTCCTGATTTGGGGATACTAGTCCCACCTCCCTGCTTTGCTTCTGGCTGTCCTCAGGAATTTTTCTCCCTTCATGAACTCTCATGGTGTCCCCTGGGTTGAGACAGGGGCAGGTCTTCTGCGGGGAACCTAAGCTTGTTGTTCATCTTTATCTCACATTTTCCAGTGTGGCAGTCATGGGTGGAAGGGAAATATATGCTCAGTGGAAAAAAAAATCAATCTCAAAAGCTTACCTGCTGTATGATTCCACTTATATAACATTCTCAAACTCACAAAAATATAGAGATACAGATTTGTGGCTGCAGGAGAAAGTGACTGGAAGTGGGGAGGGGACTGTTGGGTTAAAGGGGCATAGATACAAATAAGTAGCACCAAGGAATTATTTTGTGATGATGAAACAGTTCAGTGTCTCGATTGTGGTGCTTCTCGCATTTATATATGGTATAAATTACATAGAACTATATGCACATACATGCACAAATGTATACAGGTTAAAATATCTAAACAGTGAAGTCTATATTCTAGTAACAAATGATGTCAACTTCCTAGTTTTGATATTATGTGTTATCACTAAGTATTGTATGATACTTGGGATATTGTACTCCAGTTAGACTTTTCATACTACCCTTTGGGGTAATTGATCAAAGGCTACCTGGGACTCTCTGTACTAATTTTGCAACTTCCTAGGAGACTATCATTATTTTGAAATAATTTTTTAAAGTGCATGTGAGAAGGGACAGATCATTGCCACCATCTCAGAGACAAATGACACAGTCATCCAGTTAAGTGAGCAAAATGTGGTACAAAGACTGAGAACTTGGACTTAGGGATCCCAGACACTAGAACCATGATTCCCGATGATGAGCCCACATTTGATTGAGAGGACAGAGGACAGAAGCCCTAGGGGCATTTAGGCTTAGCTGTTTGTTGGCAAGAACCTGAGGGAGTGCTTCTGTAAACTCAGCCTCAGAATATATTGCCTCTCTTTGAGGGTGAGAATCTACTAGATAGGGAAGTTGATTGACAAAGATTAAAGGGCAACCTAGGCAGAGACCCCTCCTGAAAATGAGGCCAAATTGGAAACAGAAATGGTAACCTGGGGATTAGGCAGACTCAAGGAGTTTTGGCAGCAAGTAATCTCAGCTGGGGGAAACTGAACCAGTGGATTCTGTGTTGGCCAGTGTGACTTGTTACCAAGTTCTACAGTATGGGCTTCAGAGGCAGATAACATGCACAGAATCTCAGTCTCTCTCTGGAATCAGGACAGACCCAAGCTCACAGAAGATGTAATTGTTAAGAGAGAGCGAATGTACACCATTGGAATGACACAAGTGTCAAAGCACAAAGGGAAAACTGGCATTTTCCCCAAGGAGTCCTAAGTTTTCTTTGCCATTATGTATCTCTTGCACACGTTTTTAGTTAAGAAATGACTGCAGAGTACTATGCGGAGGGTCCCTGATTTGCGATGGTTTGACTGACTATTTTTCAGTTTTACGGAGGTGAAAAATCGACACACATCCAGTAAAAACCATACTGTGAATGTTGATCCTTTCTTGGACTAGCAGGATGCTTTGTGATACTCTCTTGCGATGCCATGCAGTGGCAGGGAGTCGCAGCTCCCAATCAGCCATGAGATTGTGATGACAGACAGCCATACTCTTCAGCTGCTGTCCCCAACCTTTTGGCATTAGGCGCTGGTTTCACGGAAGGCAGTTTTTCCACAGACCAGGGGATGAGGGAGAGGGTGAAGAGGGATGTACAGTCCAAGCTCGCTGCTCGGGTCCATCTGTATTTGCAACCTTTCCCCAGCACTGGCATCACCCCTCAGCTCCACCTCAGACCATCAGGCGAGAGGTTCTCATAAGGAGCGTGCAACCTGGAAACCTCGCAGACACAGCCCACGAGAGGGTCTGAGCTCCTGTGAGAATCCAGTGAGGCTGCTGATCTGACAGATGACGGAGCTCAGGGTGGATGCCGGCCATGAGGAGCGGCTCTGAACACAGATGGAGCTTCCTTTCCTTACCTGTCGCTCACCTCCTGCTGTGAAATGCGGTTCCTAACAGGCCACGAGCAGGTACTGGTCTGTGGCCCAGGGGTTGACAACCTCTGCTCTACAGTGCACTGTGTTGGCACAGTGATTTTGTCCCACTGTGGGCTAATATAGGTGTTCTGAGCGCCATCACAGTGGGCTGGGCTAAGCTATGTTTGGTAGGTTAGGTGCACTAAGTTCATTTTCCACCTAGGATATTTATCAGCACATCACCCCTCCTAAGTCAAGGAGCACCTTTGCTTCTTCTTACAGAACTCAGACACTGATTTACCCAGAAATGTTGAGGTTATACGTAGGTGAAACCAACCCATCTGAAGGCTTGACGGTGACTGAAGTCATTTTATATCTTGGGGAAGGACTCTTTACTGAATGGCACTGTGCTTTTATAATCACTGTTCTTGCTTTTTCTTTGAATAAGAAAGAAGAGCTTTCAAAATAATCTCAGTGTAATTCCCCCCAAAGCAATGTCAATCCAGTTAAGTATTTGGGCTTAAAATGTTTCTTGACCAAGTAGCTCTCTTGTTTGCTTTCCTGGATAGCATAAAGACGAATTACATACGTTTTCAGCCTCTCTCTGCACCCCAGGACACTGCAGACCAACGGGTTGAATTAGTGTTCCCAGGAATTGCAAATGGCCATGTGAATAAATGCTGTTTGTCTTCCTTAGTCTCTTCCTTTCCACTCCTCCCTGAAAAGAATGTTGTGACACAACTCTCTGCACAACCCTGAAATTGCCCAACTCCTTGCTCCTTTATGTTCCCACAATAACTGTCACTCAAACCCCAATTCTCGCTGGAATATGAGAAATGTCAGGTGCCGGGCATACACTCTTTACACTGGACAAATGTCAGTAAGAAGCGTTTCTGCAGAAGAAAATGTGTCCAAACGTTTACCATGCATATCCTCCTTATTTTGTTCTACGGAGAAGAGGTGGGAGGAAGGAGATAATTAATAAGTAGGCCCAGCGGGAGAAGGGGAGCCATCTTGTTCCATCACAGCTACTAAAGTTGAAAAATAACTAAGACGATTCATCCTGTTTCCCACAATCACCTCCTTGCAGTCCTGTAATTCTCAGAAAATTTTTTTTTATCCTAACTTTGAAACTAAATGTATGAGGTCCACTCCATCTCAGATACACACACGTTGATTGTGTTCCCACTGTTACTGAAAAGTCTGCTCACAAAAACGTCTATGGGAATAGCATGTGACCATAGGCAGGGCAGCCCAGGTGCATTAGTCCTTAATATCGTTTCTGGAGATAAAAACCAATGAGTTCATTTTTCCACAGAGATGAGGGACCTGTTTTCATTTGTTCTGAATAAATAGTGCTTCAAAATCTTGGATTAGAATGCGGCACTGTTTAAATGCATGTCCTTAGTTAAACTAAACACTTGGAATAGCAAAACCTAAAGCAATTGTGAATAATAGTTTTCGTGAGAAATGCACTTGCTCAACTGAACTTGTAACTTCTAAATTTGACATTTATCTACAGATATTTCCATTAGAACATTATTCTATACTGCCAATGATCACAATGGCTGTCTCTTAACAATGACAGAGGTGGTCATTAAAGGTCGGGATTTCACCGAGCAGAAGATTTATATGCTAATTTAGCAGGAAGATGGTTCTGAATTTATTGAATAAGGGTGTTGTATGAAAGCAGAAACCTAGGCTTTGGGCACATAGATTGGAAAATAGGACAAAGGTGTTTAACCCAGTTGTTTGTGCTGCAGGTTGCTTGCTGGCATACCAGGGCCTTCCGTGTCTATGTTGCAATCTTCCAACAAGAATCTTGTTAACACTTGTTCCTTATCTCAGTTGGTATGCATAAAGTTAAAAAAAATACAAAACTCTTTGTATTTCTTTTAAAAAAATACAAAGCTATTGTGTCTTTTTGACATGAATGG
>NW_007258472.1:7208-9074 GCF_000164805.1 Carlito syrichta | reverse complement strand
CCTAGTTAAGTCAGCTAGCAAGTCAGTTAACTATTCAACTAGCTAGTTAAATCAGCTAGGTAGTCACGTAGCTTGTCAGCTAGCTATTTAAGTCAGCTATCTAGTCAGCTAATTAATCAGCTAGATAGTTAAGTCAGCTAGCCAGCTAACTAGCAAGTTAGCTAGCTCATTAAGTCAGTTTGATAGACAGCTAGATACCTTGTTTGATAGCTAGCTATGTCAGTCACATATTCAGCTAGCTAATCAGCTATATAGTTAAGTCAGCTTAACTATAATCAGTTAGTTACTTAATCAGCTAGTTAACTATAATTAACTATAGTTAACTATAATCAGCTAGCTTCTTAGCTAAATAGTGGGCTAGCAACACAGAAAGCTGGTCAGATAACTAGTGGCCTCACTCGCTTTCCATTAGGTCAGCTAACTAGTCTGTTTGCACACGTTCCAAGCAGTCAGCAAACTAGTCTGCTCACTTGCCTGTCAAAAGTTAAAATAACTCGTCAGCTTGTTCGCAGGACAACAGGAAAGCTAACTAGTCAGCTTGTTCGCCAGCTCACTAGTTAAGTCAGCTCACAAATCGCTCTATCACTGGCTGACTAGTTGAGCCATCTCCCCCAATGGCTCACTCGATGGCCCACTAGTTTATTTGGCTCACCTGTCTGGTAACTCACAGGTCAACTAGTTAAGTCTTCTACCCAGTCGGCTCACTCACCAGCCAACTAAAGTCAATTGACCAGTCAGTTCACTCACCAGCAGATTAGTTAAGTCAGCTAGCCAGTCGGCTCACTCATTGGCCGACTAGTTAAGGCAGCTTACCAGTCAGCTCTCTCGCTGACCTACTACTTAAGTCAACTCACCTATTGTCTCACGTGCTGGCTGACTAGTTAAGTCTGGTAACCGCTCTGCCATCTAGCCATCAAAGTAGTAAAGTGAGCTAAACAATCGTCCGCCTAGTTGACCAACTTGTCAGCCGACAAGTTAGCACAGCTAACTAGTCGACCGACTAGTTAGATCAGCTAACTTGTCGGCCAAATAGTCGGCTGAATATTTAGGTCAGAAAACGAGCTAGCAACCAGTTAACATTGTTAACTAGTGGGCCAACTCGTCAGTCATCTTGTTAACCAAGCTAAATAGTCGGCCAACTAGTCGGCCGAATTGTTAAGCCAGTTAACAAGTCAGCCTAGTAGGCTGCCAATGTGTTAAACAATCTAAGTAGTTGGCCAACTCGTTAGCCAACAAGTTAATTCACTTAGCTAATTCGTTAACAAACTAGTTAAGTCAGCTATTTAACTCGTTTACCAACTAGTTAAAACAGTTAGCTAACTCGTTAACCAACTCATTAAGTCAGCCAGCTATCTCATTAGCCAACTAGTTTAGTCAGCTAGCTAAGTCAGCTAGCAAACCAGCTAGCTGGCTAAGAAAGCTAGCTCACTAGTTACCTCACTATTTAAGTCAACTATTAAGTCTGCTACCTAACTAGTTAGATAATTATTAAAGCAGCTAGTTATTCAGCTAGTTAAATAGTTAGCTATCTTCTTAATTCAGGTAGTTAAGTCAGCTAGCTAACTTG
This sequence comes from Carlito syrichta, assembly GCF_000164805.1. Classification (NCBI taxonomy): domain Eukaryota; kingdom Metazoa; phylum Chordata; class Mammalia; order Primates; family Tarsiidae; genus Carlito; species Carlito syrichta. The sequence continues at coordinate 7,507 of NW_007258472.1, read as the reverse complement.
TTAAGTTGGACGGTTAATTCAGCTAGCTAAGAAGTTAAGTCAGATAGCTAAGTCAGCTAGTTAAGTCAGCTTTCTAATTTAGTCAGATGGTTAAGAGAGATGGCTAGCTATTTAGCTAATGGGTTAAGTCAGCAGGTTGAGTGAGGTAGTAAGCTAGATAACTAATGGGTTAAGCCAGCTGGTTGAGTCAGCTTTTTATCTAGTTAGTAAACAGGTTGTGTCAGCTGGTTGTGTAGGCAAGCTAGCTAGTTAGCTAATGAGTTAAGTCAGCTGGTTGAGTCAGCTAGCTGGGCTCTTTA
>NW_007258472.1:4790-6871 GCF_000164805.1 Carlito syrichta | reverse complement strand
AATAAGAGAGCTGGCTAGCCATCTGGCAATGTATGTAACTAGCTAGTTATGTCAGCTAGATAGTTACTTGGCTAATTAGTGATGTCAGCGTGTTAAGTCAGCTGGGTAGCCAACTGTCTGGTTGGTTAACTCAGGTAATTTAGTCAGCTGTCTAGCCAGCTGGCTAGGCAGGTAACTAGCTAGATATGTAAGCCTGCTAGCCAGCAGGCTAGCTATTCATGCAAGATAGTTAAGTTAGCTGGCTAGCCTGCAGGCTATATAAGTATCTAGCTAGTTAAGTGAGCTGGCTTGCCAGCTTGCTATCTTAAGTCAGCTAGGAAAGCCAGTTGGCTAGCCATCAGGCTAGGTAGGTAGCCAGCTAATTGTCACCTGGGTAGTCAGCTGACTAGCTGGTTAAGTCAGCTAGTTAAGTCAGTTGGCAACCTGCTGCCTAGCTAGTTAAGTCAGACACTTATGTCTGTTGGCTATCCAGCTGGCTAGCTAGTTAAAAAGTTAGTTAAGTAGATGGATAGCCATCTGACTAGCTAGTTATTTCTGCTAGTTAAGTCAACTGGTAACCTAGGAATCTAGCTATATAAGTGAGCTAGTTATGTCAACTATGTAGCTCATTAAGTCAGCTGTCTAACTCAGCTGACTAGCTAGATAGCTATCTAGGTAGCTAGCTAGTTAAACCAGTAGTTAAGCCAGCTGGCAATCAAGGTAGCTAGCTGATTAAGTGAGCTAGTTAAGTTAGCTTGCTAGCAAGTTAAATCAGCAAGTTAAGTGAGCAGGCTTGACAAATGGCTAGCTAGGTGACTAGCTAGAAAAGCCAGCTGGCTAGCCAGATGGCTATCTCGTTAAGTCTGCTAGCTAAGTAAGTCAGTTAGCCATCTGGCTAGCTAGATGGTTGGCAAGTTAAGCTGGCTGGTTAGCAGGTTTGTTACGTAGGTGACCAGCTAGTTAAGCTGGCTGGCTATCTGGCTGACCAGCAGGGTGGCTGGCTACGTAAGCTGGCTGGCCATCTTACATTCCAGTCAGCAGGCTGCCTATTTAAGCTGGCTGGCTAGGCAGATGGCTAGCCCGGTAGCTGGCTAGTTGGCTACCTAGCCAGCTAGCCAGCCAGGTAGCTAGCTAGTTAAGCCAGATGGCTAGCAGTGTAGACAAAAATTTGGCTTGCTAGTTAAGTCATCTGGCTAGCCAGCTATCCAGCCAACTTTCTAGTCAGCTACTTAAGTCAGCTAGCAATCCAACTAGCTAGTTATGTCAGCTAGCAAGTCAGCTAATTATTCAGCTAGCTAGTTAAGTCAGCTAGCTATTCAGCTTGCTTGTCAGCTAGCCAGCTGGTCAACTGGTTAGTTAAGGCAGCTATCCAGTTAACCAGCCAGTTAGCTAGCTAGTTAAGTCAGCTTGCTAGACAGCTAGATAGATTGTTTGGTATCCAGTTATGTCAGCTAGATAGCTAGCTAGCTAGACAGCTAGCTAGTTAAGTCAGCTAGCAAGACAGCTAGCTACGTAGCGAACTAGTGAGCTAGAATCTCAGCTAGCTGATCATCTAACTAGTGGGATCGCTCTCTTTCCATCAGGTCAGCTAACTAGTCAGCTCCTTTACCTTCCGACCGGGCTGCAAATAATTGGCTCACTCACCAGCCAACAGGTCAAATAACTTGTCGTCTCTCTCACAGGCCAACAGGTTAGCTAACTAGTCAGCTTTCTCTCCAGCTGACTAGATAACTCATCTCACTAATGTGCTTGCACGCCAGCAGAATAGTTAAGGCAGCTCGCCGGTCGCCTCACTCATTGGTCGACTAGTTATGTCGTTTCACCAGTCAGCTCACTGGCCAGCTGATTAAGTCCTCTGACGAGTCGGCTCACTCACCAGTCAACTAAAGTCAGCTGAGTAGTCAGTTCAAACGCCAGTCGAATAGTTAAGTCAGCTGAGGAGTCGGCTAACTTGCTGGCTGACTAGTTATGTCAGTTGACCTGTCAGTTTACTCGCCAGACAATGAGTTAAATATGCTCACCTGTTGACTCACTCGCCGGCTGACTAGTTAAGTCAACTCACTGGTTGGCCGCCTAACCGGCCAACTAATTACGTCAGCTAA
>NW_007258472.1:0-4770 GCF_000164805.1 Carlito syrichta | reverse complement strand
GTTAGATAACTATTTAATTCAGCTGGCTAGCTAGGTAGTTAGCTAGTTAGCTAACTATATAAGTTATCTGGCAAGCTAGGTAGCTAGCTAGTTAACTCAGCTGGCTAACCAGACGTCTCGCTTGGTAGCAAGCTGGTAAAGTCAATTGGTTAACCATCTGGCTTGCTGGTTAATTCAGCTAGATAAGAGAGCTGGCTAGTCATCTGGCAATGTATGTAGCTAGCTAGTTATGTCAGCTAGATAGTTACTTGGCTAATTAGTGATGTCAGCGTGTTAAGTCAGCTGGGTAGCCAACTGTCTGGTTGGTTAATTTAGTCAGCTGTCTAGCCAGCTGGCTAGGCAGGTAACTAGCTAGATATGTAAGCTTGCTAGCCAGCAGGCTAGCTATTCATGTAAGATAGTTAAGTTAGCTGGCTAGCCTGCAGGCTATATAAGTATCTAGCTAGTTAAGTGAGCTGGCTTGCCAGCTTGATATCTTAAGTCATCTAGGAAAGCCAGTTGGCTAGCCATCAGGCTAGGTAGGTAGCCAGCTAGTTAAGTCACTTGGGTAGCCAGCTGACTAGCTGGTTAAATCAGCTAGTTAAGTCAGTTGGCAACCTGCTGCCTAGCTAGTTAAGTCAGACCCTTAAGTCTGTTGGCTATCCAGCTGGCTGGCTAGTTAAAAAGTTAGTTAAGTCAGATGGATAGCCATCTGACTAGCTAGTTATTTCTGCTAGTTAAGTCAACTGGTAACCTAGGAATCTAGCTATATAAGTGAGCTAGTTATGTCAACTATGTAGCTCATTAAGTCAGCTATCTAACTCAGCTGACTAGCTAGATAGCTATCTAGGTAACTAGCTAGTTAAACCAGTAGTTATGCCAGCTGGCAATCAAGGTAGCTAGCTGGTTAAGTGAGCTAGTTAAGTTAGCTTGTTAGCAAGTTAAATCAGCAAGTTAAGTGAGCAGGCTTGACAAATGGCTAGCCAGGTGACTAGCTAGAAAAGCCAGCTGGCTAGCCAGATGGCTATCTCATTAAGTCTGCTAGCTAAGTAAGTTAGTTAGCCAGCTGGCTAGCTAGATGGTTGGCAAGTTAAGCTGGCTGGTTAGCAGGCTTGTTACATAGGTGACCAGCTAGTTAAGCTGGCTGGCTATCTGGCTGACCAGCAGGGTGGCTGGCTACATAAGCTGGCTGGCCATCTTACATTCCAGTCAGCAGGCTGCGGCTACTTAGCCAGCTAGCCAGCCAGGTAGCTAGCTAGTTAAGCCAGATGGCTAGCAGTGTAGACAAAAATTTGACTTGCTAGTTAAGTCATCTGGCTAGCCAGCTATCCAGCCAACTTTCTAGTCAGCTACTTAAGTCAGCTAGCAATCCAGCTAGCTAGTTATGTCAGCTAGCAAGTCAGCTAATTATTCAGCTAGCTAGTTAAGTCAGCTAGCTATTCAGCTTGCTTGTCAGCTAGCCAGCTGGTCAACTGGTTAGTTAAGGCAGCTATCCAGTTAACCAGCCAGTTAGCTAGCTAGTTAAGTCAGCTTGCTAGACAGCTAGATAGATTGTTTGGTATCCAGTTATGTCAGCTAGATAGCCAGCTAGCTAGACAGCTAGCTAGTTAAGTCAGCTAGCAAGACAGCTAGCTACTTAGCGAACTAGTCAGCTAGAAACTCAGCTAGCTGATCATCTAACTAGTGGGATCGCTCTCTTTCCATCAGGTCAGCTAACTAGTCGGCTCCTTTGCCTTCCGACCAGGCTGCAAATAATCGGCTCACTCACCAGCCAACAGGTCAAATAACTTGTCGTCTCTCTCACAGGCCAACAGGTTAGCTAACTAGTCAGCTTGCTCTCCAGCTGACTAGATAACTCATCTCACTAATGTGCTTGCATGCCAGCTGAATAGTTAAGGCTGCTCACCGGTCGCCTCACTCATTGGTGGACTAGTTATGTCGTTTCACCAGTCAGCTCACTGGCCAGCTGACTAAGTCCTCTGACGAGTCGGCTCACTCGCCAGTCAACTAAAGTCAGCTGAGTAGTCAGTTCAAACGCCAGTCAAATAGTTAAGTCAGCAGAAGAGTTGGCTAACTTGCTGGCTGACTAGTTATGTCAGTTGACCTGTCAGTTTACTCACCGGACAATGAGTTAAATATGCTCACCTGTTGACTCACTCGCCAGCCGACTAGTTAAGTCAACTCACTGGTTGGCCGCCTAACTGGCCAACTAATTACGTCAGCTAACCATTCTTCTGAATAGTAGGCGAACTTGTCAGCCAATAATGAGCCCAGATAACTTGTTGCCGACAAGTTAGGCCATCTAACAAATCGGTCTACAAATTGGCCGACTAGTTAGGTCAGCACACCAGCCATCAAACTAGTTAACAGAGCTGACCAGTGGGCCAACTCATCAGTCAAGTATCTAACCCAACTAACTAGTTTGCCGACTGCTGACCAACTTGTTAAGCTAGCTAACAAGTTGATTGTATAGTCAGTGAATGTGTTAAAACAGCTAAGTATACTACCGACACATCAACCAAGTTAAATCACCTAGCCAACCCTTTAAGCAACTAGTTAAGTCAGCTAGTTAACTAGTTTCCAAACCAGTTAAAACAAATAGCTAACTCATTAACCAACTCATTAAGTCAGTTAGCTATCTTGTTAGCCGACTAGTTAAGTCAGCTAACTAAGTCAGCTAGCTAACCAGCTAGATAGCTATGTCAGCTACCTAAGTCAGCTAGCTCACTAGTTAACTAAATATTTAAATCAGCTACTTAAGTCTGTTACCTAACTAGTTAGCTAATTAGTTAAATCCGCTTGTTATTCAGCTAGTTAAAGAGTTAGCTTACTATTTAATTCAGGTATTTAAGTCAACTAGCTAACTAGTTAAGTCAGCTACCTAAGTAAAGTCACCTACCTAATTCAGCTAGTTAAGTCAGCTTTCTAATTAAGTCAGCTGGTTAAGACAGTTAGCTAGCAAGTTAGCTAACAGTTTAAGAAAGCAGGTTGAATCAGGTAGTTAGCTAGTTAACTAACAGGTTAAGTCAGATGGTTGAGTCATCTAGCTAGCTAGTTAGCAAACAGGTTGAGTCAGATGGTTTTGTAGGCTAGCAAGCTAGTTAGCTAATGAGTTAAGTCAGCTGCATGAGTCAGCTAGCTAGCTAGTTAGCTAAAGGTTTATGTCAGCTGCTTGAGCCACCTAGGAAGCTCGTTAGCTAAGGAGTTAAGTCGGATGATTAAGTCAGCTAGCTAGCACACTGGATAACGGGTAAGATAACTATGTAGCTAGCTGGTTACATCACCTAGATAGCTACACAGCAAGCTATTTAAGTAAGCTTGTTAGCTAGGTAGCTAGCTAGTTAGCTAACTGTTTAAATCAACTGGTAGCTAGGTAGCTAGTTCGTTAGCCATATATTTGTCAGCTGTATTGCTAGGTAGCTAGCAAGTTAATTCAGCTAATTAAATCAGTTGGCTGTCCAACTGGCTAGCTAAGTATCGAGGTAATTAAATCAGTTGGCTAGCCACCTGGCTAGCTGGTTAATTCAGCTAGATAAGAGGGCTACCTAGTCAACTGGCAAGGTAGGTAGTTAGCTAGTTAAGTCAGATAGAGAGCTACCTGGCTAGATAGTGATGTCTTTGAGTTAAGTAAGCTGGATAGTCAACTGACTACCTGGTTAAGTCACCTAGTTTAGTCAGATGTCTAGACAGCTGGTTATGTAGGTAACTAGCTAGATAAACCAGGTCGCTAGCTAGCTGGGTAGCTGTTCAAGTCAGTTAGATAAGTCAGCTGACTAGCCTGCTGGCTTGGTAGGTAGCTAGCTAGTTTAATGAACTGGCTAGTCAGCTTGCTTGCTTAAGTCAGCTAGGTAAGTCAGTTGGCCAGTCAGCTTGCTAGTTAGGCAGCCAGCTAGTTAAGTCAATTGACTAGCTGGTTAAATCAATTATTTAAGTAAGCAAGAAGCCAGCTGACTAGCTATTTATGTCAGCTCATTAAATCAGTTGGTTATCCAACTGGTTAGTTAAAAAGCTAGTTATGTCAGATGGCTATCCATCAGGTTAGCTAGTTATATCAACTAGTTAAGTCAGCTGGCTAGCTAGATACCTGGCTATATAAGTCAGCTATTTATGTCAGCTAGCTAGCTAAGTCAGCTAGCTAAGTCAGCTGGCTAGCTAGATAGCTAGCTAGGTAGCTAGCTAGATAAGCCAGTTAGTTAAGACAGCTGGCTAACTAGGTAACTAGCTGGTTAAGTAAGTGAGTAAAATCAGCTTTCTCGTTAGTTAAGTCAGTGAGCTAAGTCAGCAGCCTAGCCAGCTGCCTATCTAGGTAGCTAGCTACTTAAGTCAGCTGTCTAGCCCGTTAGCTAGCTAGTTATGTAGCCTAGTTATGTCAGCTCACTAGCCAACTGGTAAGGTATGTAGCTAGGTAGTTAAGTCAGCTGGCAATCCAGTAGCTTATGAAGTTAGCTAGCTAGTTAACTTTGCTGGCTATCCATCTGTCTAGCTAGGTAGCTAGGCAGTTAGGTCAGACTGGTAGCCAGCTGACTAGCTACATATATCACCTAGTTAAGTCAGCTTGCCAGACAACTGGCTATCTAGGTAGCTAGTTAGTTAAGTCAGCTATCTAGTCCGCTGGCTAGCTAGTAAAGCCACCTATTTAAGTCAGCTGGATATCCACCTGGCTAGCTAGGTAGCTTACTACGAGGTACCTAACTATCCTGCTGGCTAGTCAGCTGATAGCTAGTTAAGTCACCTATTAAAGTCAGCAAGCTAGCCTGCTGGTTAGCTATATAGCAAGATAGTTAATTCAAC
>NW_007258471.1:459235-491755 GCF_000164805.1 Carlito syrichta | reverse complement strand
GCCGTGTGGCTGGCGCGGGCCCGTTGTGGAAACTCTGGCCGGGCTTTGGGGGGAAACGCGTGCAGTCTGGGAGACTCACGCTGCGAGCGAGCCGGCTCCGAGGAATGCGGCGTTTCCAGTGGCCTGGCCATGCGTTTGCGGGGTTGCTGGAAAATACCATACCTTGTGTCACCCATCCGCGATGCTCGTAGCGTTCTCCTGTCACGGGGCCGGTGCTTTGAGTACACGGCTCTAGGCTCTGTAAGCCAAATGGCAGAAACTCTGAATCCCGGGAGACCTAATTAGCAGCCACTGATCGCAGAGTTTTTAAGAGCTGAATTAAATCGCTGTGATATCGTGGGGCCTTTGATTTGTGGGAGGAAACGGCTTCGTTCTACAGTTCAAAGAAGTGACACACTTCTCCTCATGAGCGTTAAGCATACCCAAGCGTTGGTGCCTCTCAATGTATTTAGTGAAAACAGTGCGAATTCTCGCCGTTAGCACTGTTGGCAGTGAGGCTTGGTTGCAACTTGATTTGTAAGTAAAATGCGAGGAGAATTTCTAGTGGCATATTTGTAAGGACTGTTTGCCAAGCAGTACATTTTTATTGTCTTTTGGATTGAGCAACGGGACAAAACCATAAAGGAAATTTAAAGTTTCCTTACCGAGCCACACTTCCATGTCACCCTTGTCTACTGAAGAATAAGTGTTGAGTGAAGAAGGTACCCTCCTTGTCAGCCCCCTCACACACGTAAAACACACACACTATTGGCTACCCTCCACTTCAGCAACTCTGTGGGTTGGATGGGCCTTTATCACACGTTGCGCGTTAAGTGGAGGCCTCCACCTTTGGGCTGTGAGCTCTTTAGGAGTATTTCGGATCCATTTCTTTTTCTCGGGAACACAATGCTTGGGACACTGAACCAGTGAGTAGGAGTTGAAATTGCAGAATTCTTTGTGGGGTTATGTGTGGTTTGGGACAATTTATGATTGTGGCCTACTCTCTGTGTAAATAAACATTTCTGGTAATTGCTACATTGCTATAAATTTTCCATATCTAAGAGCACAGGTTCTGGAGCTAGACTCTCAACATTCAAGTCCTGGCTCCAGCTTGTACCAGTGGAGGAGCTTGGTTTTCTTTGCTGTAACATGAAATTAATGTTTTGTTTTCCTCTAAGGTGCCTTCTGAGGATTGAGAGAGATATTACATGTAAATGATGTAATGCAGTGCCTAACACACAGGAAGCACTTGGTAACCGTGAGCTGTTGGTCTGTTACTGCCATCAGCTCTTTGTAAAGCCAACTCGCTGGCTGAAAGACTGGCTGTGTAGAGCATGTGACTTAGGTGTTATGCTATTCTGTTTTCCTCAAGATGGACAAGATTGGTGGGTTTGTGGCCGGACCGTGTTTATGTTTGCAGTCTTGGTGTCCCTGAAGTTTGATGAAAGGGTGCGTGCATGTTCTCCTGCTGTCTCTGCAGTGTCCTTCTGAATTCCACTTATGGGACAGCAGTTGTAGGAGCCGGCAGCAGTGGATTTACAGAGGAGGTAGTACTCATGAAATCTGTTTTTCTGAAGTTTAAAAATCTGCCAGGGGACAAGAAAGTCACTGGAAAACAAATATACATCAGAAAACTTCAGATATGGTAACCATTCGCAGCTTTTTGGAAATCTGTTCTCAGCTACTGGAGGTGTTTCACAGGAAATTAATGGCTCGAGCCAAGAGCACTTATTCTGGCAAGGTGAGTTGACGTCATTGACAAGACAGGTAAAATGAAGTTGACATTTTCTTTACCTGTGAATAGTGACCCAAATCATTCACGTATAAGAATTCTGTTGTAATAAGAGAATCACTGGGTTTGGCACAAATGCCCCAAGCCCTCCAGATCCTCCCATCAGTGGCCTGGATGGTTTATAGACCACAAGTTCAGCAAAATGTTTTATAGACTTTAGCATACATCTTCACACCCTCATAGTCCTCCAGATAAATCCACTAAAATGCACGATTTTCTCTGATCTTTCTGACATTTACCTTCAACCTAGAGATGGCAAATGAAGGCCTGTGAGGGACAGAATGGAAATCACTAGACGATTTAGCTACAGTGGATAGTAGTTATTAAAGGTGGAGGCGTAGACCAAAAAAGTGTACATATGTTCAGTGAAAACGATATGTAAGTTGCATGCTGTACAAAGGTGTTCTTTCTAACTGAAGGCATTTCTTTTTTCTGAATACTAATAATGCTTGACAGTTGTGAGTGCTTACCACGTGCAAGGTACTGTTCTAATATTTTTAGGAACTATCTCATTTAATACTCACTACAGTCATATACAGCAAGTAAAACAGACCTGTTGTTATCGTTAGGGAAACTGAGGCAGACAGAAGTTAAGTAACTTGTTGGGGAAAGGTAAAGCCTTTCCCCAGAAGGCTCTTGGGAGGCTGTGGTTTCCTTTGAGGGACATGCCTGGAGTTGCCTTAATGGGTGGCTGGGGGTTTTAAGTACCAGAGGCAGGACTTGAATGCTGATAGTCTAACTCCAGAACCTGAGCTGATTTTTGTTCCTCCAAAAGAAAAATGGACTCTAAACAAAATTACAAAATTATATAAGTTGCCATTTTCCCCTTGAGTGCCGTATAATTAAAAATTAGTATCTTAAGAAAAATGTTAGCTTCAAGACATAATATAAATGATAATTAATAGAGTAAATGCTTTGGAATTCTATGTATGATAAAAAAAAATTGAAAGTAATGTAGGGTCAGGCGGGGTGGCTCATGCCTATAATCCCAGCACTTTGGGAGGCCGAGGTGAGCAGATTGCCTGAGCCCGCAGGTTCAAGACCAGCCCGGGCAACTTGGCGTGACCTCATCTGTACAATAAATCAGAAAATTAGCTGAGCATGGTAGCATGCGGCTGTAGTTCCAGCTATTTGGAAGACTGAGGCGGAAGGATTGCCTGAGCCCAGCAGGTTGAGGCTGCAGTGGCCGGGAGCGTGCCACTACCCTCCAGCCTGGGTGACAGAGTGAGGCTCCCACTAAAAAAAAAAAAGAAAGTAATGTACACAGTTTTTATAGACACAATTGTACCGACAACTTCTTTCTCTTGGAAATACATCCACTGCAGAGGGAGCGGAAAGGCCGTTTAAATTCAGAGTATGTCTCTGCACCCCTTGCAAGGTAACTTCCTGCTCTCTGTACCAGAGCTCCTTTAATTAATTAATAGCTCTAGGCAGAGCTGTTGATGTTTTTAATTTCCTTTTCAGGTTAGCTTATATTTACCGCTATCGTTGCCATAACATGTTATTTCCTTCCTATGATTTTTTTAAACACTGTGTTCTTCTTTTAAAAAGTAGTCAGGATATTTTGAGTGCACATGACTTTAAGGGAAGAGTGTATTCGAGACCACTGACCCGCTGATCTTCGCTTTGCTTTTAATCAAGGGTGGCAAAGGAGGTTCTTTCCGACATTTTTGTCTAGGAATTCTGGAGTGTAAGACACTGCCACTCAGCTAGAAGCACCCTGTGCACCTGTAGGCCAGCATTCTCCCTGCCCTCATGCTGTGTGGTTTGACGAGACCGGTCCTGTCCTGGTGTTTGCCACCAGCCCCCTCCCAAAGCAGTGCCTGGCCCTCTTCAGGGGCAGGTAATGGGAGGGCAGGTGCTCTTGGGCAGCCACTGGAAGAGGCCGCAGCTGATTTTTATTTAATGTGTCTGGAATACAAACCCTGCCCCTGATTGGGACTGCCGTGTGAGCCAGCAGCACGGCTCTATTCTTGATAGTTCTGACGTCACTGTTCTAACTAATCTCTGCATCTTTTTTTCACCCACAAAACCAAAGATTTAAAATAGATCACCTCTAAGCTTTCTTCTACAGTGAATCTGTGTTCCCCTGTCATGAAATCTGCCATGAAACCCTTTATTTATTCAGCAGAAGACATTTCCTGGGTACCCATTGTGTTCTAGGAGCTGGAAAGATGGTGATGAAAGTGCTCCCTGTCCTCATGGAGCTTACCGTCTGTACAGGAACCAGACGCTAAGTAACCACGCAAATGAATCCGATTGGAAGTTGTGGCCGAAAGGAAGCATACAGGGTGCCGGAGGGGGGCCTGATTTAGACTGGAGGATCATGAAGGGCCTCTTAAAAGAAGCTTATCTCAACTGAAGAGGGATGAGGAGGAATTTGGCACAATGGGGCACAGAAATGGTGAGCGCCAATAGAGATGCCAGGCTCTGCCTTCGAGGACCTGGAACTAGAGGAGGAGGAGGGAGCTGGAGCCGTCGGCAGGACAAGGCATAGCAAGGGAAAAGTCTTGTGTCCTATTTAAAGGGTGGTGAGACACCATCAAGGATTTTAAGGTGGGAAGTGATGCTCGGGCTGCTGCCCAGCCTGGGCCAGACACCATATGGGCCGTGTCAGGGGTCAGTATGATGGGCGGTTCCAGGTTCTGGCATCCATATTGGCACCCTTAGATGACTCTGTCTCATTCAGACCAGTGTCGCAGCCTATCCATTTATGACCCCGGGCCCTTTACTTTATCATCTTTCTGATGAGGGATTCCTTCTGACCTTATCACGAGTCATGAGTTCTGTTCATTTCTTGGGCGTGCAAGGGATACTGTCTCTCGTGGATGTATCATTGCAGGGATGAGCTTCAGGATATGCTTTTCTTTTCTTTTCTTTTTTTTTTTTTTGAGTCAGAGTCTCACTCTGTCGCCCAGACTGGAGTGCAGTGGCCACTCCCGGCCACCGCAGCCTCGACCTGCTGGGCTCCGGTGATCCTTCCGCCTCAACCTTCCAAGTAGCTGGAACTACAGGCACGTGCTACCACGCCTGGCTGATTTTTGATTTATTGTAGAGATGAGGTCTCGTCAAGTTGCCCAGGCGGGTCTCGAACCCGCGGGCTCAGGCAATCCACTCACCTCAGCCTCCCAAAGGCGCGGGATGACAGGCTGAGCCACGGAGCCCGGCTAGGATATGCTTTTCTATGAAGTCTAGTGAGGCCCTTACCTTGCCTCAGACTTTTAAAAGGAGTTCTCTCTGCCTCCTGTTGCTTCTCAATCTTTGCTCAGATCTTATCTAGAGCAAGAGCTGATGACTGTAGTGGAAATGGTAGGTAGGTCTTAGAAGAAGCGGCCTGCGGTCCGTACATACTGGATTAGTCAAGGACACCCGGAGACTTTGCAGTCGTCTAGCCCTGAGTTGCTGGAGCCTGGAGGAAGTGCTTGACTGTGATGACCCAGGAGATTGAGGAGAGGAGCCTTCAGGACAGATGGAATTTAGTGACAGCCGGATGTGGGATGAAGGGAGAGAGAGAATCGAAGATGTAGCCGTGGGATTGACAGGATTGACCAGATGATGGCATTGCCTTGACGGAGGAAATCGGAAAGTACAGGACGGGATACCGAAGGGCACCCGAGAGGGTGTGTGTTGGTGACCCCAAGGGGAGCAAGAGGAATCTGAGTAGGAAATGCGCATTTGGGATTTATTTTCCAATAAGTGTCTGTTGGGGACCTGCTGTCTTCATGGTATCCTGGGGGTGGATCAGCCTTAGCTTCTGTCTCCAGGAAGTTTATACCCTAGGGAATCCATGGATGAAGAATAGAGGGAGAGTTTTGAGTGTCAAAGGATAACTTGGTGGTGGGGGCGGGGAAGGAGCGTTGGGGGAGAAACCGGAGCATAAGCACCATCAAGTGGGAGGCCAGCCGGCAGCAGAGAAGCCCTGCGAGAGCAGGCAGTGTGCCTCTGTCGCTGCTCCGCATGGTCTCATAGTTGCTCATTAAATATGAAGGTGGGAGAATGAATAGACGGGAGAAGAAGGGCTGGGGGAAGAGGTCAGGGATGTAATCTTTGGATTTGGCTCACAGCAATCTCTTAGCTGCCTTAGAGTTGTTTCAGTAGTGTTGAGGATGAGGGGGTTGGGGTGACAGTCAAGAGGGAGGGAGTGACAGCATGGAGAGACCATCCCCTTGCTAAGGAATTGTGGGAGGGAAGCTGGACAAGGACGGTTGGTAGAGTTAGAGAAAAGCCTTTTCCCAGAGGGCACTTGAACCCATGGTTTCCTCTGAGGGACAAGCCAAAGAGTCGCCATAATGGATGGCTGGAGGTTTTAATGAGGCCAGAGGGAAAGGGAATAAAACTTGGGTTACCATGTGCCAGAGACATTACCTGGAGGGCTTCTCATTTAATCCTCACAACAACCCTAGGAGGAGATAATATTCAATGACCTTACTTTATGGGGTGGGGGGCGGAGCTCTGAGAAGCAAGCTCCTGCCCACCCCCTACTCCCCCCTGCCATGGCTAGGAAGCACTAAGGTCGGCCTGTCTGAGGTACTCCATCAGCATTTAGATGGAAGCTGGGGGTGGAATGAGATATCAGGGATTATGGGTTGGAAGGCAGGAAAGACGTGCAGGAGCTGTGAAGGGTTAATTAGGAATCTGGGATCTGCAGAAAGCTGGGTAGGGGGCTTTCAGGGAGGTTTCTCGGTTCACGCAGGTCTGGAGACCTCCGCTGCCTCGGTGGCTGTCAGGTCTATGCAGGTGAGAAAACAGCAAAGCCCAGAGCAGAAAGGAAGTGAGACCAGGATGTTGACGGCTCATTGACTCGCTCGAGAAGATGGTGGGAGACAGACTAGGAAGAAAAAAGATGAGCTGGCTCGCAAAATCTTCTAGGACAGTGGGGAAGTCCATGAGCAAAACAGCATTTAAAGATGCCTGCCAGGTGTGTCTTCACATTTAATCTTTCTTGTCGCCTCCCAAAATGGGCTGCCTTGTTTCCGTTTTTTGGGTTAGGCAACCTGTGAGGCTCCAAGGAAAGCTGCCTTGACCAGGTGCACAACTCGTGAGCGGTGGCCTGAAATGCGAGCCCAGGTCTGAGTGGTCACAGGTGGGCCCTGTGGCAGGAAGGCCAGCCTGGGCACTGACTGTCTGTCCTGCTTCCTTCCAAGCTTTTATCTCACTAGAAAGACAAAGAGAATAAGGGGTTTTGGAATGGGCCAAGGGGGTACTGATAGCCACCAAATTTCATTTACCCAGTGTATGTACAAGGGGGAGCCCTCAAAAAAAAGGGGGGAATTCTCTTTTGGAGGATGGACGCCTTGTAGGATAGGCTTCACCCACTAGGTTAGTGTTCTAGAAACCCACTGGCATCAGTGTACTAGCTAGCATTGTTGTGAGAGGCTGCGTTTGGCTTCAGTGAATTTCTTTTTGGAGATTCTTCCGGCGTGTTTGCCCATTGCATGATGGGTGATTTGCGAATGCACCTGACCACATCACACTGCGTGTTCAGCAGCTTTTGACTGAATGGTGGCATGACCCCTGCGCCCCAACCTATTCACCCCATCTTGCCCCAAGCAACTTTTTTTTTGTTTCCTCTGATGAAAATAAGTCCTCAAAGGGAAACATTTGGTTTATGTGGAAGAGATGGAACAAAAAAACAGCAGAGGCACTAAGGCATCAAAATTGACAAGTCCAAAAACTCTTTTTGAGCAGTGGGAAAAGCATCTCGATAGGTGTATTGCATCAAATGGAGAGTACTTTGAAGGTGACTGATGTTTAAACATGTAAGAATAAATACACAGTTTTTATAAATTCCGTATTTTCAGGGTTCCCTTCATAGAGTCGCTGCTGGACACTGTTACAGTTGTTAGCTCATTTGCTCTTCACAGCAGCCCTGATATTGGCATCTTGCAGTTGCGTGTTTGGAGAGGTTCCATAATTTGACTAAGGTCCTTCAGCTAGTAAGTGAATAAAGTATGAGATTGGAACCCATCGCCAGATACTGCATCTGTTGATAGTTTCATATCAACCCTGAGAGGCCAGTGGCTGTTCGATAGATTCCTGGGTAACAAATGAGGAAACTGGTATGAGAAGGTGCAAGTGGCTCATGCCAGGTTGTCCTAGGCAGTGGCTGGGCTCAGTCTAGAACCTCGGCTTCCCCATGGCTGGCCTCGGGCTCTTGATGGCAGAGGAGAGGTGAAATGAGGAGTCAGGAGATCCGGGCCAGCCCTGGCCGGTAGACCTTGGAAATGGACACATCTCACTTCCAGGCGGAATGAATGGTAGGGGCAAACACTCCTGAACTGGTCCTTGAGGCTCTGGGGGCTGTGTTGGTGGGCCGGGCGATTTGTACCGGCCTGATTCCCTCCAGACTTCAGTGTTGTTGCTGGGGTCAGCAAAACCCGTCTCCTCCCAGTAGGGGTGGGGTATGGCATTCGTGTCTCCTTTGTTTCTTCTTCATGCTTATCTCGCTGGCTGTGTTTGCAGTTCCAGCTTCCATGGGTGCTGGGAGAAGGAACCCTGCTGGGCTGAGAGCAGCTACTGGGGTGAGGGGTGCAGGGGGAGACAGAACTTGTGCATCTCAGTTTTCTGGAAGTAAAGGTTTAGCGCGTGGGAGTTCAGGAATGTACTTGGAAATGTTTCCCATTTATTTTTATTGCAAAGCAATACCTAATGAAAATGTGGGGAAAGACACAGGAGCCTGCAGCTAATAAATTACCTTTCATTTTCTGATGTTTCCTTTTTACCTTTGTTCTTACATAAGCAATTTTGTGTGACGGAAACTGGAATGTTGATTCGCTGTGTGTCTACAATACTGTACCCTGCTTTAAAAATGTATCATTATATCACAAGGTTTCCATTCTTTCTAATTATTTTAAACATATCTGTGATATTTCTTTGGGTGGATGAGCCATGTTTTCCTTATCGATTCCTCTGTTTTGGAGGCAATTAGATTATTCCTAGCATTTTACAATGATAGACAATGAGATAGTAATAATTTTATCTTTAAAAAAGAGATTAGTTCCCTAAGGTAAATTCTCAGTAGTTTGAATCCTGGATTAAAGACATGGAGAATTTTTTTTTTTAATTGTCTTCTGGAAATTGTGACAGAATCTCTTAAAAGCGACTTTTCTGGGTATTGTTATTTTTTTTTGAGTTGGAGTCTCACTCTGTCGCCCAGACTGGATGGAGTGCAGTGGCACGCTCCTGGCCACTGCAGCCTTGACCTGCTGGGCTCCGGCGATCCTTCTGCTTCAGCCTTCCAAGTAGCCAGAACTACAGGCGCACACTACCATCCCCAGCTATCTGGGTATTGTTTTTATAACCAGCAAACTGTCCATGGGGGCTGGGCACTGTGTCTAGGGAGTCACTTTCTACAGCCCCAAGCCAGGGAGCGAGGGCAAGGCCGGGCTCAGGAAATGGACAAGGGCCTCCTGTTTTCCTGCTGCCGTGTTGGGGGTTCGGCTTGCTCAGCACTCACATCGTCCCGCTCCCGGACACTTGGGGAAGCTTGCTGTTGCCTGCGTGGAACTTCTGGAGTTCAAGTGCAGCATCCTTACTCCCTTGTTCCATTACAGAGGGAGACCCCAGAGAGGAGGTTGCAGCTGTCATCCCTTACCCTTTCTGCGTCATGAAAAATGGCTTTGAAGATTAATATTTTTTTCCCCTTTTCCCAGAATTTGTTCCTGCTAAAGAGTGACTCCTCCCTGACTCCCCATCTCAGGGAGGTTTTAGGAGTCTGGTGGGTGACGTTCTCCACCTCGAAGGAGAAACAGGATCTGCTCCTTCCTCAAGCGCAAGCTCTCCATTGCTATGGATACCGAATCCACATATTCTGGATACTCTTACTACTCAAGTCATTCCAAAAAATCTCACAGACAAGGGTATGTATGGAAGCTGCTCAGTATCTTGCTTTTCCTTTTGGGGCAGCCTGCAGGTTGGTGGGGTTTCAGGAGTTACTTTTCACACAGTGACTGGGCATGGGTTGGGTCCATTGGTGCATGAGAAACTGAGCTAAAAGGTCAGGGCATTTAACAGGCTTAGGAGCCTCTGTGCTACCAATTTACATTTTATAGCCGTCATTCGAGTTGATGACCTTAATTTGTCACAACTGATTTTAAATTAAAGTTTCTCCCTGCAGTGGAAATGTTTTCTCTTTCTAAGTATTTCTCATAGAAGTCAAGTCTCTCAAAGCTCTACCAAGAATGTACATGCAAGTTTTTAAAAAGTGTTCATTTGTTGTTGCTTTCCACCCAAAGTTGTTGATCCATTGTTTGTTATGCCTTGGCGATGAGGCTTATACGCTGAACTGGTGGGATTGGTCTAGGGCCGTGTTTCTCTTTCACACATCTTCAGGTGACCAAGCCTGGGTTTTAAGAACACTGTCCTGGTTAAGGGGGGCCAAATTCCCCCTCCTCTGTAAAATAAACAGGTCCACACTGGTATTCTTAGGGCTTGCTGTGTTACTGGCCTGCAAAATGTTTTCTGAGTAGAGGAACGAGGGGACGAATGAGGAGATAAATGAATAAATAGGGGGTACTGGACCGGTTAGGAATATAGTTGGTGAAATTGCAGTGGTGTATTTACCTAGCCTTCTCATCTGTGAAATGGGTACAATGGTGTCCTCCTTACGGGACCGTTGAGAGGATTAAATGAGATTATCCACGCAAAGCACCTCACATGGTGAGTGATAGGACAACCAGTGGCTGTACTAATACTGAAAGCGTCTTGGCACTGAGCACTTTGTTCTGAGGTACCACCTGGCCCCAGCCGAAATGCCTAGCTCTGCACCAGCTTGGGATCAGGGATTGTAGTGGTGTTTCTCTGAAGGAGCTGTTCCCTACACAGGCAGTTGAATGCAGAGTGGGATTTTGTTTTGTAAAACAGCAGTGAGATATGTATACACCTAATGTATTTATTTATTTACAAGCCTGTGTGAGGTGCACACAGAGAGTGTTCTCCCAGCTGCCAGCAGTGGACGTCCTCAGGGAGGGGCCTCAGCAGAAGCTGGAGGCCGGAGATTTTCATTTATGCTTTATCTTTCTGTTCTCATTCAGTTTTTTACAAGTGTGTATTTTGTCATTTTAAAAAAAATGAATCAGGAGTAAGTGTGAAGGTTTTCAAAGATTATTACATGACAAAGTGTTCATGAGGCCATGTTATAAAAACAGGATTCAAGATTTTTGTACCTTACAAAATGTATTTGTACGTGCTATATATACATGTGATAAGGTAGTATGAATGTACTGACCAAGCTTGTCTCTGAGTATATGATGGTTGGCATTTTTAACTTTTGTTATTTCCTAAGTGTTTATGCGTGACTCTTTTTTATTTTGTTTTTTTATTTTTTTGAGTTGGAGTCTCACTCAGTCGCCCAGACTGGAGTGCAGTGGCCGCTCCCGGCCACTGCAGCCTTGACCTGCTGGGCTCTGGCGATCCTTCCGCCTCAGCCTTCCAAGTAGCTGGAACATGCCCGGCTAGTTTTTTGATTTATTGTAGAGATGAGGTCTCGCCAAGTTGCCCAGGCGGGTCTCGAACCTACGGGCTCAGGCAATCCACTCACCTCAGCCTCCCAAAGCACGGGATTACAGGCTGAGCCACCAAGCCCGGCTGTGACTCTTACTATCACAAAAACTTGGGGAAAGGATGTAGACTCTGCATTGTAGAGTGTATGAGTGTGTGCTGGAGCGTGGGTAAGCCTTTCTCATCGGGATGGGAAATAGAGGGTGCCGGGTCTCCTGGGCGGGGCCTGCAGTCAGGCCTGAGAAAGCCAGAAACCCTCAGGTGCTTGGAATTTAATCATACATTTCAACCCGTGGGAAACCTGGCCGATTTGGTGATAAACTACCAGAAGCAGCTGTCTTGAAACGCCAAATCATTAGACCTAACTGGAGAAAGCAGTTCCCATGTCGGTGTGCCAGGCTCCCCTCACCCACACCACAACGACACAAGTAGGCGTTTGGGGTTTTCTTGGTGCTTGGGGGTGAAGAGGGGAGGCAGGCTGGGTTCTGCCTAGAAACCATCTCTGGCCTCTTGGGTCTACACCTGAGTCTCGACTTGCACGCTTCAGGGCCCGCTGCTACTCTCTGCTGTTTCCCGAGGCCTCTTGGGGCCCCCAGAAATGAATACGCCAATGCCCTCGTGGTAACTTTAAGAGACGATAGCTCTCAACCAACAACATGCGGAAATCTCCACGCATTCCTAGACCCATGTAGAAGGTGCTCAGCAGATGTTACTACAAGCTGAGATTTTTAATCCGTTAATCGAGGAATGTTACTGAATGAACACCGACCCTGAGAAAAGCCCCGAGTGAGGGGGCAAGCCTGAGAGCTTTGGAGGTGCATTCAGTGGGCTTGTTAAGAAGCACCACCTGGGAGTGGGGAATTCTCTGACTCACGGCCAATGTAGGGTAGAGCGACTGTGGGGCACAGGTCAGATTTGGAGCCCACCCTAGACCGTCTGTGTCGTGGAGGACTTCGCTAGGGCATAAAAAATGTTAAGCAGTCACCGTGTCCCCCACAGGCATGCCAGCGGGCCGCAGACCCAGCCACAAGGGTATTGCATCCCACGAGTGTCCCTGTGAGGCTGTGCTGCTGACAGATTTGTTGGGGACTTGAATGCAAGAGTAAGAAAGGGGGGCGGGAAGCTTGCCTTTTGGGAATGTTAGTAGAACTCCAACTCTGGGAGGAATAATGGAGCACGCCACATTTGATACGCCCGATGACGCCATGATCGTCTTGGAGGACTGGCCAGGTTCCAAGCAGATGACAAGCGACTCTTTTCTAACACAGAGGTCAGTGGCCTGGTTTTGTGATGCCTGCTGTCCCCAGACGGTGTCCAGTTAACTTGCTGGAAAGCGGTGCAGACTCCCACCGACCTCAACTGACCTTTGGGCTTGGAGCAAAGGTCCCTCGTTCAAATACAGCAACTGCCAGGCGCGGTCACGTCCACCTTGGGAGTGTCTGCAGGGCCCCTCACAGTTGTTATCGCCTGCCTTTGCAGCAGTCCTGGAGTGGTGGGAGGTGGTAGCCCCATTTTTCAGGCAGTGTAACTGAGGCCCAGAGAGGCAGCATTATTCGCCTAAAGTTACAAAGTTAGATGGCGTCCCTGGCAGGTTTGGGGCCCAAGTTGTTGTTTCTTTGGAAGGGAAATGCTGCTTGTAAAAAAAAAAATGAGGCTGGACGCGATGGCTCACACCTGCAATCCCGGCACTTTGGGAGACTGAGGCTGGAGGGCTGCTTGAACTCAAGAGTTTGAGACCAGCCTGGGTGATACAACGAGACTTCATCTCCCCAAAAAGTAAATACATTAGCTGGGCACAGTGGTGTGCATCTGTAGTCCCAACTTCTTAGGAGGCTGAGGCCGAAGGATCGCCTGAGCCCAGGAGGTCGAGGCTGTGGTAAGCCGTGATTGTGCCACTACACTCCAGCGTGGGCGGCAGAGTGAGACTCTGTCTCAATAAATAAATAGATGATAAAAATTAAAAAAAATAGAAAGGAAGGGTGCCTCGCATGACTCATGTGCTAAAATGCACAGAAAGAAGGCTGCCGGGGCAGCGGACGGATTTGTGCTTTTGTTCCGGGCTGCCTCAGAGTCTGCCTGCCCTTGCCAGCCCTCCCCACACCCTGTCAGAGCCGAGAGGAAGCAGGCATCCAGGTCCCGGCCGTCGGCAGAGAAAGGACGGGCTGTGGGTGGTGGGAACGGAGGAAAGGGAGGAGTCACCGGTGGGGCCAGCTTTCCCCAAATAGAAATAGACAAACAACAGAAACGGGACTCAACAGTCTTCTCAGGAAACGCTGACCCTAGGTGAGAACAGCGTGGGAGTTCGAGGGATTCTGGCTGGACGAGGGGGTCACAGCAGCCCCCAAGGGCTCAGCTCTAGAATCACCTCAATGGATGTGTCTGTGCGCACACAGGACAGACACATGCCCGGGCTCCTGCATGCCGAGGCTTGCTCTCCCCTCCCCCTCACACATGCTCTCACACGCGCAAATTTCCTTATCTTTCCTCATACAGGCAGATGTTGCCTGGAGACAGATTCAGAGATAAAGATGCCAAGAAAGATTCTCGGGGCTGACACAGCTGCCCAGCAAAGACACACAAGTGACTGAGACCAGTTAGGCAGAGATGGAAAAACATGCAGGTGTACGTGTTTATAGTGCCCCGCTCTGTGGCTTGGTAGCCTGTTTACCTCTTGGCCCCTTATTTCTATACTCTTAGACCCTGTGTATGGGTTGTCTTCTCCATGAGGGACCCCTCTTCCAGATGACGGTGCTTGGCAGCCGCAGGTTTTCCCTGAAGTCACAACACCTGGAGCTCCAGGGGCGAGTGTCTAAGTACATATAGTCAGGACACTACACTGTGACTCACGGTTCCACATCCTGGAAAGCACTGGTTGGCAGGAGTTTTGTTGTGTGTCACTATTAAGTCCCAGCTTGACTCTAAGACCCTCCTGGAGCAGTAATTCAGGACCAGTCATTTTAGATAACATTTTTCTGATTTTCTAATGAAGTTTTTCTTGTAATAGCCATATGACCAGTCTTGCTCCCTTGATCATTAGTACCTGACACAGTGCTAGTGTTGAGTTGACAGGGCCTGTCGTGCCTTTACCTGGCACTTGGCAGTGGACAGAAGGCTCTCGGCTCCAGGCATCCCTCAGTCATGACTGCAGGCTGTTCTGAGCCTGTCTTCCAACTTCGTCCCGCTTGATACAATTGTAATAAAGAAGCACTGTGTGTTGACACACTGTACAGCTGAGCGTTACACTCATGGCTCCCATTATTGAGCCCCTGCTGTAAACAGGACATTTCAGGCCATCGTTCCAATAGCCTTCTTCCCCAGGAGCATTTGGGTAGGAAAATCTTGGGAGAAGTTACCTGGACCGCCTGAGTCCTGCTCTCCTGGGGTACTGACAAAAAGGAAGATGCCAATTCCTGTTGTTTCCCTTCCAGACAGACTCTTTGAGGATGGGGCCGCCAAGTCTTCACTTGAGTTCGCACCCAAGGTGGTTTTTCTGCACACTTCTTAAAGTTTAAGAAGTTTTAAAGTTCTAAGATGCACTGGTTTAGGGTTTCAGGCTCTGGAAGATAAGAAACCTTACTTGGGTTTTCTTATCTAGCTTACCTGGGATATTACCAGGGGACTTGTGAGACAGTTGTTTAGCATTTGGGTGCTGCTGGGCCCTTTGGGAGCCAGGCTGGAAGGGCTGGAGGTGGGATTCATGGCTGGTGACAGAGGCTGTTCCCAGCCCTGGCTGCTTCCCTGCCTGCTTTCTGTCCCGATTGGGTTCAGGCTCTAGGAATTGGCACTCAGTGAAAGAATTTTGACTTCTAGTGGAATTTGTGCTGTCACAGGATTTGACCCATGGGACCCATGAATAGATAGATGGGTTAGGTGAGCATGTGACTTGGCTGGTGACCGAGAGAGTGATAAATGGGAGAGCAATTGGGGAAAGTGGAAACGGACGGATTAAATTCTAAGAGGGGCCTCGTCCATCTGAGCGAAGGTGGGGCCCAGTGGAGCCCCAGTTGTAGACTTGGTCCGACACTTGCTCTGAACACTGACCAAGCATGTGGGAAATCTCCCCCAAATTATATATGGTCTCTCACAGTGAGTGCCTTTTGAAGTGATCGATTGTATTTGACATCCCAGAGGGTCGGACAGTGATATCCGAGGTCACGGTCCAATCGTGACTCCTAGCAGTAGCTTCAAAGGCATATTACATAGCTCTGGTAGTTTGTCCAGGATAAGGGGGTGAGGACGGGCGTTAGGAATATTTCTGTTGTGAATTTCAAAAGGAGCCAATTCTAGCTCCCCTTCACTGTAGCACAGCATCGTGGGTTTGAATGGAAGTGATGGCATCAGACCTGGCTCCGGGTCTGCCACTTACTGCAACTTTGGGAAGTCACCTAGACTGTATGAACCTCCGTTTCCTCATCTGTAAAATGGGAGCAATAATCCTGGCCTCACAGGGTTATTGTTAGGATCGGACAAAATTAACATAGTGAAGCACTTAGCAAAGTGCCCTGTCAACTGGGATGGGGTGTGGGGTGATGGGCATTGTTAGATACATCTCTGGATATGCATGGCTGTTCCCCTACCTGTCTTGTTAGAACAAAACACCTGAGTTGTCCAGAGCACATCTATTTCTGAGGTCTCACTGAGCAATAGATTATAATTATAAGTTATGCTCTAGGGGTAGTGTTGTCACTGAAAAGTTCTTTGGGGCCACGGGAGCCTCCTGGCTCTTTGAAGGAATTAGTTGGTACTTATCCCCAGGAGGTATTGATAAGGTAGAAGTTTGGCAAGAAATCTGCATTTTTTTTTTTTTGGTCTAATCTAAGTAGTAGGTTAATAAGAGATACATTGTGTGTTAATAATTCCATTTACATTTCTTTCTCCAAGACACACTACTGGCTTCACTAAGTCAAGACACCATTCATTCCCATTGCCAGTGGTAATGGTAATGGTAGTGGTAATAACAGGTACCGTGTATTAGCACTTAACTCCACGCTTGTGTACTAAGCACTACCTACATTATCAGTGCCCCCATTTCACACATAAGGAAACTGAGGTTTTCAGAGACTGAATAACTGGTACAAGATCACACCTCTAGTAGGGGCAGAACCAAGATGGGACTGTCTGTCTCCAAAATCTGCCTGCTCAGTGCGGTATCTGTCCTGTCTGGAAGGCCTCGGAAGTGAGGGCTAGTGGTCCCAGGAAGGAGTACGGATGGTGGCTAAAGGAACTGACTGACCCTTGGCCCCTGAGGGGCTCCTCTGGTGTGAAGGCTTCTGGTTGTGCTGTTGAGACTGGAGGCAGGAATGCCAGCTTCCATAAGTGGTCATTGACCAGGTTGTGACCTGGGCTTGGTCACGGTGATTGGTTCCTTTGGAATTTCATGACTAACTCTCAGGCAGGGTGTTCTCACAGTTGTCCTGGAAGACCACCCAGGAAGTTCCTCTGGGGTAAAATGATGCCTTTCCTTAGGATGCCTGAAACCCACCCCACCACCCCCATGCACATGTAAACACACACACCCTCCACACCTCTTGAGATCTTTTGTGCTGGCTTGTTTGTTTCTTTGGTGTCTTCAAGTTGAGCTAGAACTAGGGGAATGACTTTTTAGTTTTGAATTTATAAGAATGAAAAGCAAATGATTCTCTGTACTGGTTAGAATTTCCTTTCTTCTCTTGTCTAAAGGGATAGGGTGACGATGTGTCTCAGATTTTTTTGGACAGTCCAAAGCTTGGGTATTCTACAGAGTTCTCCCGATAAAAGGAAAAGGTCCTAGGAAATTGGATTAGGCAAATTATAACCAAATCAAGTGAGTAATTATTACAACCAAATGGGCCTTAGCTATAGAAATTCTAAACTTGCAATTTTAGGCTTTGCAAAAATATGGTCACTGTTGATAGAGGAGGAATGACAGTCCTTGTTTTGGGTCTTGGAATGGCAGAAATAAAATATTAAGTAGGGAGCAAAGATCAGCTTCTTGAAGGGGAACAGGGTTGGGTAAGTAAGTATTGGTGCTGTGTGTGTGTGTGTATTTGTGTATGTCTGTGTGTATATGCACACCCCTGTGTGTAGAATTTTCCTAAGTGAAATTTATAACATTTTGATGAACTCAGAGTTAATTGACGTGGCATAAACGTGCTAGCTGGTTGTTATTTTTCAGGGAGAGAACTAGAGAGAGACACAAATCACCCCGGAATAAAGATGGCAGAGGGTCAGAAAAATCTGTCACCATTCAAGCTCCCACCGGAGAGCCCTTGTTGGCAAATGATTCCACTCGGGCAGAGGAAGTACAGGTAAGGATCAAAGGCAGTCTGCAAGCACACTGCCACTTGACCAAGATGCCTTTCTGAAAATGTTTTTCTAAGTCTTGTTGAAATAGGTTCTCTTGGGTTTTTATCTTTATTTTCCTAGCATGTTAATTAGTTTATCTATGTCCCGTGGTCTCTTGTTGGTCTAAGGACAGCCTGTCCTGCCATTTCGTAGCTTGGGGATTCTTCTGAAGTGTGATTGGTTGGCCCGCTTTGCATGGTGTTGAAAAGAAGCCAGCAAGGCTGATGACAGGGCAGGGGAGGGAAAAGTTACAGGCTGGAGTCTCCCGAGACTCATTCCAAAGTGGAACAGTATAAGAGAGGAAAGGAAACTCCCTCTCCAGAAAGCCTATGCAGTGCTGGAAAGAGGAGGAAAAAGTTGGGACAGCCCAGACGGACTGTTACTACCAGTCTGTGCAGTAAATCAGGGGCTGCACACTCAGATGCCTGGGAGGGAAACAGATTAATTAAGGAGGCTCTGGGGCAAAAAGAAAAGGCAAACATAGTTCCAGCAAGCTTGGGGACTCATAGCAATCTGTGCGGTACCTCGGCATCAGTGCCCGGGATGGAACGGAGGAGTCTGTAGCAAACTGGAGAAGGCATTTCCCATGTCAAGAGAGCAGCAGCTTCTGTGCTCCAGACACGTATTGCTGCTCAGGAATGCAGGGATTCAGTGGCTCTGGATCTTGCCGTATTCAAGAAAGCTGGGGATTAGGATTTTATGTGAAATCCTAATGTCACATAACTTTGAAGTATTGGGGGTTTTTTTTTTAAAGACATTGAGTGGGTTCCTCTGGCAGCCCACTTCTGAGGCATACACAGAAACACATTTGCATCCTCTCCGCACATCCTGAAATGTATGCACGTCTAGCCTTGCCCCACACAAACAAAGCAGTGTATGCATACACAGCTGTAAAGATATAGGACTGTAGATAAGCATCAATCTGCACACATCTGCAGATAGGCATGTGTAATCAGGAGGATGGACTGAACCAGAATTCCTCAGAGCACACGAGGTGTTCTTGGGACTCAAAGCTACAGTTGTGGGTTGAAGGGGATGCTTCTTCTGTGCTGGGCAAGCACCTTTAGTGCTGTCGTACTGCCTGCCTTGGCTCTGGGAGGGTGGATGGATGGATGGTTGACTGGGGCCAGTCCTAGGACTGTATCACCCTGAAGTGCTCGAGGGGTCGATTCCTCCTAGATGGATCCGGAGGTGCTAGTGGCCTCCCACGAAGGCATCGCTTTGTGACCAGTTCTTCTACCCCTTGTAGCTCACTGAGGGCTATGATGGGAAGCTGTTGGTGTTTACACCAGGATGATCTAGTGGGGAAAGCCTCAAAGTGGGCATTTAGAGGCTGTATTTCTTAGTAACTCTGCTACCTGGAGCAGTCACAACCATTGTAGCCTCAGTTTCTTCATTGAAAACGAAGAGGATTAGCTTAGAGGATCTAAGGTCCTACGTTCTGAGAACCTCAAGCTTGAAAGGACCCTCTGTACATCTGCATTTTTTTGGACAGGCAATATAGTTAGCAAGTCTTTGGAAAAAGGGTGAGTAGCTGAATCAGAGCAGTGTGGTGGTCAACAAAATATGAGCACCAGTAATAATTATTTCAGCACTGACTATCTGAATCACTAGACCCAGTATGAAACATGGAATCCAATATTTATAAAAGAAATCTGTTCACATCTCTCTGTGTAAATTGAGGTCGGTTATTTTAAAAAGAAAACAATACATCAGCAAGGGAAGAAAAAGCCATAAATTAAAAGATACCCAATTTGCTTTCATATAAGGTAAGTTCAAAGACTACAGAAAACAACTTACTTTGTAACACTCTTAGTGAGAACAGAGAATTGAACAGATCTTGAGTGTACAGTTTGATGAATTTTCATGGATGAGTACACTCAGTAACCCACACTGGGGTAATATGTCTATCACTCTAGGAAATTCTCTTCTGCCCTTACTGGTCAATCCCTGCCCCCACCCCCAAGGCAACCACCGTGTTGATTTTTATCACTAGAGATTAGTTTGCCAGTTTTTGGCATTTAATATAATTAGAATCATATGTTTCATTCCCCTACTCAGTGTAATGATTTTGAGATTTATCCATGTTTTGGTATATGTGTTTCAACAGCTCCTGCTTTTTTTAGTTTTTGCTGGGTAGTATTCCATTGTATGAATCGACCATAGTTTGTTATCTATTCTCCTGGTGGCTGGTCTTTTGGGTTGCACCATTTTGGCTGTTATGAGTGAAGCTGTTTCCTCTTATTTGGTGTAAAACCTGGAATGGAATTGCTGGGCCACATAGTTAAGTGTATATATAAATATATGTGAAACAACCTGACCAGTTTTCCCAAGGTGCTGTATGTACTGTGTACACTTTCACCAGGAATATTGGAGAGTCCTGGCTGCTCCTGGCTTTTGTGTTCAACAGCAGTTTCTCTCACCGAATGTGATGCTTCCTGCTCTCCAAGTTGAAGGACTGTTTGTTCATAGGTTGAGACCTTCCCCACCACTTCTTACTGTAACCCGTGCATTTTATACATCGTAGTTTTGATCATTACTAGATTTGGTTATGAGTGATCTCTGTCTTGCTGATTCAGCTGTTAACTCAAATGAGGTTTTTGTAAGTTGGTGTCCTAATTTCATACACTTTGCCACCACACGTGACTTTTTGTTTTTTCTTCTTCTTTTTTAATTTTAAGGGAGATCATACATAGGAATCTCTGAGGCAAACCTCTTTGGCCCCAGGTGGCTTTTCAGTGCTTTGCTCTGCTGTTGTTCAGTCAAGGTTGTCGGTAAAACAGCAAAATAACTTCAAATCCTAACAACTGGATCTTGTTAATTGAATAGACTCGTTGCTCTAACTAGCCACTGCCTGGAAGTTTAAAATTCTCTCGCTATGGCTTTTTTGCTTTTTAGCGCTCTGAAGGATGTAATAACACGTCCAATTCCAGAAGTTGGGCTTTGGAAGCCTTTATAACCCAGCACGAATTGGAAAGAAAATTCAAGGAGTTTTCTTCTCTAGGTCAACTCTCGTAAGAGTACTCTGACACCTGGATTGTTCAGTGGAGGGCAAACAGCCCCAGACCGCCAGAGCCCTCCTGGATCTTCCAACACGGAGCATGATAATCCGTGTTATATTTATGACTTGCTCGGACAGACACAAAGATTAAATTATGTTTTCTCTGTTGGAAAATGATGCATTTTGAACATTTCAGTGAAAACTCCTCTGGTTAAAAAATTCTATTATTTTTAAAGCGTAAAGCTTCCTTTTCCGAGAAGCCTTTGTGAGTGGGGTTGGTTAAATAAGGCCCTCCATGTTCACTGCCCACTTCGGTAGCTTTTACACATGACCTGCTTTGGAAGGCTTGTCATTCTCGCTGTCTTCTCCCCATCAGGATGACAACTGGGGAGAGACCACCACGGCCATCACAGGCACCTCAGAGCACAGCATATCCCAAGAGGACATTGCCAGAATCAGCAAGGACATGGAGGACAGCGTGGGGCTGGATTGCAGGCGCTACCTTGGCCTCACCGTCGCCTCCTTCCTTGGACTGCTAGTCTTCCTCACCCCCATCGCCTTCATCCTGCTGCCCCCGATCCTGTGGGGAAATGAGCTGGAGCCTTGTGGCACCATTTGTGAGGGACTTTTCATTTCTGTGGCCTTCAAACTCCTCATTCTACTGATAGGGACCTGGGCACTTTTCTTCCGCAAGCAGAGGGCCGACTTGCCGCGGGTGTTTGTGTTCCGTGCCCTGTTGCTGGTCCTCATCTTCCTCTTTGTGGTTTCCTATTGGCTTTTCTATGGGGTCCGCATCTTGGACTCTCGGGAGCGAAATTACCAGGGCATCGTGCAGTATGCGGTCTCCCTCGTGGACGCCCTCCTCTTCATCCATTACCTGGCCATCGTCCTGCTGGAGCTCAGGCAGCTGCAGCCCGTGTTCACGCTGCAAGTGGTCCGCTCCTCCGACGGCGAGTCCCGGTTCTACAGCTTGGGACACCTGAGGTAAGGGGAAGCAGGAGGCAGAAGGGACAACGGATGCCCTGCTGGAAGACAGCTGCTCTTCGGCACGTGAGGGGCGGTGGCGGATGCCAAGTGCTAGCACCGGGGTTTGACTCTTTTCTCTCCTGGAGGAGCTGCGTGAGGGCAGGGAGGCGTGTGTGTTTCTGGACTTCATTGCTGGCTGTCATCCAGGCTGGGGTTTTGCCGGGTCTGTTCTCAGAATTGTTGGCGGCTCCCAAAAGTGGTGGAGGAAGGATATGCAGAGTGATAGCTGCCTACTTTGGCCCTGAAGTTGGCCTTTGGATGATGGGTAAGGGGCTCAGCAATTCCATTTTGCCCCAGATGGAACATCTGATTTACCCTGATGTCCCAGTGGAATTACTAGTTTCTTTTTTTTTTTTCCACTCTCAGAAGTGTTCTGTTTGAGCAATAAATTTTATGGTCACCCTAATGGCCCTCCGGTAAAGAATCAAGTGCAAGCTGGGCATGGTGGCTCACACCTATAATCCCAGCACTTTGGGAGGCTGAGGCAGGATGATTCCTTGAGCTCAAGAGTTTGAGACCAGCCTAGGCAGCATAGCGAGACCTTGTCTCTACAAAAAAATCTTAAAATACTAGACAAGTATAGTGGTGCATGGCTGTAGTCCCAGCTGCTTGGGAGGCTGAGGCAGAAGGGTCACCCGAGCCCAGGAGGTTAGGCTGTGGTGAGCTGTGGTGGTACCACTGCCTGGGTGACCTATTGAGACCCTGACTCAAAGAAGAATCGGGTGCACTTAGAGACTCCCAATGTGTAAGAGTTGAGTATCTTGAAAACGTATGCCTGAGAAAAAGTTAAAAATCAATTGGGATGTCATACTTTAAATCTATGCATAAAATCTCATTATGTTGTAGTTAACTAAAAGAGTGTTCATCATCATTTATTTCTATTTACCCCCAGGTAAGCACTTTATATAGATTGCATATTTTGTCTTCACAGATCCCTGTGACATGGGTCTCTTTTTTTTTGAGTTGGAGTCTCACTCTGTCACCCAGACTGAAGTGCAGTGGCTGCTCCCGGCCACCTCAGCCTCGACCTGCTGGGCTCTGGTGATCCTTCTGCCTCAGTCTTCCGAGTAGCCGGAATTACAGGCATGCGCTACCACACCCGGCTGATTTTTTAATTTATTGTAGAGATGAGGTCTCGCTGCCCAGGTGGGTCTCGAACCCGTTGTCTCAAGCAATCCACTCACCTCAGCCTCCCGAGGCGCGGGATTACAGGCTGAGCCACTGAGCCTGGCAAGAATGGACCTTTTTTTTTTTTTGAGCTGGAGTCTCACTCTGTCACCCAGACTGGAGTGCAGCGGCTGCTCCCAGCCACCGCAGCCTTGACCTGCTGGGCTCCGGCGATCCTTCCGCCTCAGCCTTCCGAGTAGCTGGAACTACAGGCGCGCGCTACCACGCCCGGCTAATTTTTTGATTTATTGTAGAGATGAGGTCTCACCAAGTTGCCCAGGCAGGTCTCGATCTTCTTCTGTAACAGGGATTAGAAAGACCCATGTTACAGAAGAAGAAACCAGGGCTTAGGGGATTTAAGTAATTTGCACAAAATAATATGGCTAGCCTGGTTTAAGATTCACGCTGATGTCCTGAGGCCAGAACTGAGTTTAATGACCCCAGTGTGGCCTTTCTTTCATTGTTTGGTGGCCTCTCTTTCCATCTTTTTTCTTCCACAAGCTATGAACCCTGGGAGAACAGGGGCTATCCCCACTCCTTATGACATCCTCAGTATGGCATGGAACATGGCACACCGTTGGTGCTAAGAGAGTCTCGGATAAGTACAGAGCTTGGGCTATCTGACTTCAAAGCCTTTGCCCTCTCTCCAGGCTCTTCTGCCTCTTAGGGAACATATGCTGGCGTGTGTAACCTGCTTGGCGCATGGTAGGCACTTAGTTAATTGCAGCTATTACTGCTGTGATATTGTAACTGGCAGAGCAGCCAAGATCGGCAAGGGCACACCTTAGTGGGTATCGGAACAATCCACTTTGTCATTGTTTTGGCTGGCGTCCAGGGAAGTAGCCCAGCCCTGGTTTGGAGTCTGGCCACACTGCCGAACCATCTTCGTGTTGGCATGCACCCTCTTCCATTTCTTGGGTCAGCTCATGCCACTTGAGGCCTGGATGATTTAGTGTTCAAGGTTGCTGCCACCCTGCCTGATCCTTAGTGGAAATCAGTGTCTGAGTCCCAAGTCTACATAGCAAAATCAGATGTTTTGAGTCCTTCGCAAATGCTGAAGGGCCCTGAAGGCAAGTAGGTCATTGCTGCGTGTTTATCTCAGACAACCTTCTTTCCCCGTGTTTTGCTTTGGGGAATGACCAGCAGACTCGGGTTAAATATCTGCTGTGTGCACAGCCCAGGACACACGAGGCTGGTAGCCTTCAGAGCTCTGTCAAGACTTGTGGTGCTCACAGTTGCTTGGAGGGAGACCATTGCACCGCTGCCCAGACCTGGGAGTAGGTGATAGGAACACAGGAGGACAGGGAATTCCAGACTGGATGGCCTCGATGGATCCCAGCAAGAGATAGTCTGTGTCTGAAGTTATGGCGGTAAATCTGGCTGTGACCACAGGGTCACAATGGAGGTGAGCGATATTTGGGACTTTGTAAATGTAAGTAGCCAAGACACTGGCTGAAGTGAGGCCTGTTGTGGTTTTGTATTTGGCCTTCAGCCCTAGTTGGTGTGGATCCCACCTGCATAGGTGGGAAAGAGAAGGGTGTCTTCTCACCGTGGGTAGACAGGGTGGTGAGACTGACTGCCGCCCTACGGCTCCCACGTTGCTCCTCCTGCTTAGACGGGTTGAGCTGCACACTAGATCTGGGCGGGGGTGGAGAAGGGGACAAACCAAACAGCCTGGGGAAAGTATGCCTGTGGTGTGTTCAGAAAGCGTAATTGGCAGCAGCCCTTGGATCTCACCACATAGCTATGCTGGTCAGGGTAGAACCGAGTAGAAGGAGCCAGGCTGACTGTGCCGCCTGGCTCATGGGCTTGCTGCAGGTCTCTCGGTCTGCTCCCAACATGGCCAACAACTGCCCAGTCCCCACTTTCCAAAGCGGAAGCCAGCAACCCCAGCTCCGCAGGGAGACCTGGAGGGTGGCAGCCCGGGGGAGAGCATTTGGAGGTGATTCCCAGCATCCTCTGTTCGCCTCCTCTTCAGGGCTGTTTGTTTCCCTCCCCTCCCAGCCTCTAGTAAGGCCCCCTTGTCCCTTGCATGGAAGCCCTGGGTTATGAGGTGGAAAGAAGGGCTGAGAAGGAGAGCTCTTGACTGACAAACAGAGCCCTTGGCAGGGCCGGATGCCCGAGTGACAGCCAGTCTGCTGGAGCTGGAGCGGGCTTGGCGTCTCCCTCCGGGCATTGTGTGGGCCCGGTCACCCGCCGATCCTTGGGCCTAATCTGGTCAGAACCCAGCAGTGGCTGGCAGAGTCCCTGGGCCAGAAATACAGCTTCTAAGCCCTTTTGTAAAGTGTAGAAACAGACGGGAGGGAAGCGGTAGCGGAAACACAAAGCGGGTGCCGGAGCTCAGAATAGCAGGTCTCCATCAGACCCACCAGCATCCCAGGCCATCCGCTCTCCCTTTATGGAAAGCCTTTGCTGTCGCAGCAGCCTATTGGGCTTATTAGGTACAGAGTGATGACGAGCTCTCTTTTTCTGTTTTCAAAGATGATTTTATTGAACCGACTGAGCTATTTTTGAGAGTTGTCAAAAGAATGCCTACTCTTCCGTTTCTTAAAGAAAATAGGGTTCTCATCAGCTCTCATAAAAGGTACTTGCTGGGGCCCTGCCTGTTGGCAGGAATGGAGTTTCAGACTTTGAAAAGTTTCAGAAATGTAAAAAGCTATTGTAGAAACTGAGATACCATAAATAGATTCAGATACTCCCTAACTTTTGCCCAGTGCACAAGGGCTTACAAAAGAGTTACAAGGATGCTTCATAGGTTTGGGCTCATTTACCCCTCCTTGCTGCCCGGTCAGGGGTCAGAGCAGGTGGGGTAGTGGTATCCTCCTCTTACAGTCGAGACCTCTGAGCCACCGGTTAAGGGACCTGCTTCAGGTCACAAGGAACCAGCGCCTTCCTGTGTATCACAGCCTTTGCAGCACCCTGGCATCTCCACATGGTCAGTGTGTGATTTTCCATACACACCTCGCCTGTCACTTTTCCTGGCCCCATTCTCACAGTGAATTGCTAACTTTTCCAGGATGTCGCCAGAGACTAGTGGCTTTTGGTCTGACTGTATTTGGGGAGAAACCCAGAAGAATGGAAGAGACTAAAAATGACACTTAATTATCCTAAGTAATCAACCATTTCTCAGTTTTGAAATATTTGAAAGAAAATACTTGTGAATATTGGTACATAGATGCTACTGTAATGGACTGGTTGAATCTGAGATGTGGAACAATTATGACACATGAAGAACCCTTGAGCATGAACAGCTACAGAGTCCTTACTGTGTGCCAGGTACCTTCTGTGCTCTTACACACAACTCACTTAATCCTCACAACAATCCTATGAGATAGGCACTGTTATCCTCCTTTTCAGATGAGAACACTGAGGCACGGGAGAGTCAAGTAAGTTGTCTAAGGCTCCACACAGTTTGTAGTTGTGGGAACCAGGATTTGGTTCCAGAGTGATCTTAACCATTTCATCCTACTGCCTCTGAATATTTGGGTTCCTGGTCCCATCACTGCTTTAAGAACACATGAACAAACTCATAAGCACTTTTTGACAGCTCACCATATCCTGGGTGCTAGCTGTTTTTGTATACATTACCATATTTCATTTAACTCGTAGCTTCCAGAATGGAACAGAGAGCATGTGGAGGATTGTCAGGGACGGCTTGCATTCTGAGGTCCATTCCTTAGCTCTGTTGGTTCTTTTACACTCAGTTGACAAAGCCCGGTCCTTATAACCACAATGGTAGGCTTGAGCCTTTGGTCAAGACCTTTTTTACTTTATGTACTTCACGTGGCTCAAAAAAGATGCCCTTTATTTACTGTGTAACAACCACCCCAAAACTTAGCAGCTTAAAAATTAAAACAACCATTTTTGTCTTTCTTACAACTCTGCAATATAGGTTGGGCTCAGCTAGGAGGTTCTTTTGCTGGTCCTGCCAGTGGTCCTGCGTGATTGTACTCACATGATGCGTCAGCTAGGGCTGGACTTTTTTCTCTTCCCATGTATTCTGAGATTCTCTCCACCTCCACATGGCCTCTCCTTATTTCTTCATTAGGGTGCTAGACTTCTCAAATGGCATCTTAGGGTTTCTAAGAGCACAAAAGCAGAGGCTTCCAGAACTTGTGAGGCCTGGGCCTGGAACTGGAACTGGCCCAGTATTACTCCTACTACATTCTCTTGGTCAAAGCGAGCCACAGCCCTCAGATTTACGGAGAGAGGACTACACAAGATGGAGACTGCTGGGAGGCTTAGTTCAGTGTAAGCAGACTCTCACAGCCACCGTGGGTCCTCATTCTCAGAGTCTGTTTGTTCCTACTTTGCATATGGTCCTAAGAAATTTAATTATTGATTCTAACAAAGTTGACGATTGATTTCTTTGCCTTAAAAAGTCCAGGAGTGACATATGTCGAGTGGTTGAAAGAGCTGCTTTAAGGAGGCTCATGAGCATCAGTGAAAAGTGGTAGCTGATAGTCATCAGCAAGGAGAGAGATGGAAGAACCACAGAAGCAGATACACGTCTCGGCACTCTGGGAAGCTTTTCCATTCACAGTGATCCATTCTGTAGAATATTCATATTGCTGAAGCTCCACTGTACCTAATTCAGACATCAAGTTTTTGACTGTTTGGGTTTTTAAGCCTGCTTCCTTCATTGAGACTGAAAGAGTGTCTGATAAATTGGCACTTGACCATGGACCTTTTTATTAAAGGTCTGGTAACTGATCACAAAACCACCTGTGATTTAGAAGAAAAGATTCTCGGATTGCTTCTCAAACAGTGAAAGTTTATGACTGTTGCATTATTGTGTTGAAAGGGACTGTTAGGCACAGAATGTTTGTGTTTCTGCCCCTCACCCCTCAATTCATTATATGTTGAAGCCCTAACTCCCAGGATGGCTATATTTGGAGACCCAGCCTCAAAGGAAATAGTTGAGGTTAAATGAGGTCATAGGGTGAAGTCTTTAAACAATAGGACTGGTGTCTTTGTAAGAGGAGGCACCAAAGAGCTTGCTTTTTCTACACACCAACTTGGGAAAGACTGTGTGAGGCCATAGAAAGAAGGTTGCCAGTAAGAGAGCCCTTACCAGGAACCACATTGGCTGGAACCTCCATCTTGGACTCCTAGAACAATGAGAAAATACATTTCTGTTGTTTAAGCCATCCAGTATGTGGTATTTTGTTATAATAGCCTGAGCTAAGACAGGAATACTGTGCATACTGGTGATTTTTGACCCCAAAGCCCCAGGAAACCATGGGATCCATTTGACCCTGTTGAAATGGAGCTCATCTTGTCCTCCGTCCAGCTCTTGCGTGTATCCTCCCAGCTTGTGTGGGGCCTTCCTTCTCTGGGTTGCACTTTGGTTTTCTAGTTTGAAATGAAAAAGGAAGAGTCTCCTCGGGAAGATAAAGTTACTCCAGTAACTCCAGAGTATATACCCAGCTCCTTCTCCAATCTTATGCCTGAGGTTCTGGGTCATGTAATATCAAGGCTAGTTATTGCACTGCTGATCAAATCCGTGCTGGGCCACGCCTCTCCATCCCATGTCCAAGACCAGCCCCAACGGTCTTAGAGGGCCCATTCCCATCGTGGGTTCACATGCAGTTTCATTTTAGAAATGTGCGTTTTAATTGCTCATGTAACTACTTTTCGGTAAAGATATTTTGCCCGCTTTTGCCACTCGTACCTGAAAAAGCAAAGGATAAAAACAAATAAGTGCTAGAAAGTGGAGAGTGTGAAGGGTTTGCTGTGGGAGAGTTTTGAAGGCTGGAGCGGAGCTGCCGTTTGTGGTTTGCTGCTGTGGTGCCTGTTAAAAGTGGCTTTAATGAGAGCGTAAGGTGCTGCACACTGAAGCCCTGTGTTTATTCAGCTGCCTCCTGGCAGCGGCCACAGTTGGGATGGCTTCCCTCGCACAACGTCTGCCCACAAACCTTGCGTGAGGCCAGAGGACTCACCCCTCCCAGGGCACGGCCGCTGAAGGGGAAGTAACTGGTGAAAGTGAAGCTGGCTTAGATGGCCTTCTGAGGGGCCACAGGCCACTGGAGACATGGGGCATGCTCCTTGCATGCTTGCTTTTTGTGTCCTTAGAGGATTCATGCTGCGGGCCAGGCCTAGCTTTCTCCACAGTCACCCAGGAATCCCTGGGTGTGATTTGACACAGCACGTGGTGAGATACTAACACACAGGAAGGCAGATGGACAGGGGCCTATTTTCCCTGCCTGGCCTGGTCTCTGTGAGCAGATCCAGTTGGGCAGGCCGGTAGCGCCGAGACTCCAGATTTTCATGGCAGTCGGGCATCCTGGGTGGGTCTGGAAGTGTTCTTAGTCTGTATCTAAATATACTAAATATACTACTTAGAGCACCCCAAGCAGGCAGTTGTCTTTGATCCCGGAGTCTCCGCTGTTTATCTTGGTGTGATTCAGCACCGTAATTTAAGACGCCGAGAAAGCCGAGTTCCCGTCCCAGGCAGGGGAGGTCGCGGCACCAGGTGGACTGTGCAGGGAGCCAGCAGGGTAGGGTGCCAAGACCTGTGCGGCAGGCTGTGAGCAGGGCTGCAAGCTCCCCAGGCAGACTGGCAGAGTCAGACCTGACACCTGTGGGGAAGTGTGTCTCAAAGGTGCCCCAGTGGGAGAGGACAGACGGCCTGTGAGACAGTCAGAGGTCTCCAGCTACATCGTGCTCAGCTGCTCAGAAGGAGGCTGCCCAGCTGTGTCGTCTTGACACTCAGAACTTCCGCTGGGTTGTGGTGTTAGGCCCAGAAGGGGTGCGTGTGTCAGCCAGCAGCGTTGTGTCGTTTAGCTCCTGAGACCAGAAGAACCAGGTCATTGCGTGAGCTGTCAGCCTCTTCTGATTCTCATAGACTCCTCCCAGTGTTGATGGAGAGTGGTCTCCTCTGGGCATGCCCTGGGTGTGGTTTTATTTGTATCATTAGAGAGGAAATTTTCAGGGTTACACATTATTAACAGATACTTAAAGCGGAGACCATACAGGGATAGAGAAGTGCCCTGGCTGTTTCCAGACTGCCCTTAGAGCTTTGGGATTAGATATCCCAGCTTCCAACCTGCTTGTTTGTCTTTCGATGGGGATACCCTGCGGGGCTTGTTTACAGCCTAATATTCAAAGTAGAGGCCAGCTTCTGAATATTGATTCGGAGAACTTGGTTACTAAAGCATCCACATATCTGAGGAGCCAGCCATGTTGCCAGGACAAAGGCCTTTCGTGGGCCTTGCCAGCTGGACAGAGCCTCAGATCTGTTTCCTCTCACAAAGGCCGTTTACCTTGTATCTCAAGATCTCAGGCAGCAATGTGTGGCCCTCCTGCTCTATCTTACAAAGTCCCGCAAAACCCAGGCTTTCTCCCAGATCGTTATGCAGTTTAGCGAAGACCTGTCAGTAAACACGAGCTGATTCCGGTTCTTGCGCCTTCTTGGCCTTCTCAGGTTCCAAGGTGATCGTTGCCTGTTGTCTGTGGCACTTGGGTAATCTGACTTCCCAAATGCAGCTGTGAGGCAGACATCTTAATTAAAAGGCAGAGGGTCAGGAGATCTAAACATTCATATGCCCAACTGTCAGGGAAGGTGGCAGCCGCGTACAGGGGCTAATTATGTCTCCTTCTCTGGGGCTCACACAAATATCGCTGCAAGTGGTCCTGACTGTCAGACTTCAGCCATTCATCCAAATGTCGGGGGCAGTGAAGCCCAGACCTTCAGGCAGAGTTCCTTCTTGTTCACTCCTCCAGGAAGTAGCGGGTGAGTAAATTGAGAACCTCAGTTGTCTCATCCTGGTTGGGGTTTTAGAGTTTTCTCCAAGACCTAGATCTGCGCCCTAAAATGCAGCCACCAGGGCGTAAGCACATCTTTAAGAGTAGATGACGGGCGGCCTTGGTGTCCAGGCAGCCGTCAGTACCAGCCTCCTCTGTCTCCCCTGCTACAGACCCTCTCTCCTCACCCACTCTCACCTTTGTACGCATCTATAGCCTCAGTTTCCATTGATGTCAACCCAGCTTTGCTCCTTACCTGCCTCTATCCTTCTCTCTTTAAGTTTGTGTGTATTTGTTTTCAAGGGCTGCTATAACAAAGTATACTGTGAACTGGGTGGCTTGAAACATTTTCTCCCACTTTCTCAGACATCCGAAAACTAAATGTTGGCAGGACCTCTGATGGCCCAAGGAAAAAATCCCACCTCGCCTTCCCCTGGCTTTTGGTGGCGGCTGACAACCCTTGATATTCCCTGGTGTGCAGTTCCATCACTCTGGTCTCTGTCTCCAACATCACACGGGCTTCCTCTGTATGTGTGTCCCTGTGTCACCTCTTTTCTTACAGGGACACCAGTATGCCCTTACCTTAATAACATCTGTAAAGACTGTTTCCAAATACGGTCATCTTCTGAGGTTTTGGGTACCCAAATTTGGGGAGACACTTCTCTCACTACCGTGGGTTTCTCAAAACTGCCCTGTGACTGAATACTGACTCGATTCCTCCTACTGTGGATGTCCAGGAGGATTAAAACCAGCCTGTTTCTGCTCACACTGCTTTCTCTGCCTGGAATTTGCACCATGTCCGCATGGTGTGACCATGATTCATCTCTTAGGACTTACCTCAGAAGCTCGACTTTGCATCTGCTGTGGCTGTTCAGCTGAAACACCTTCTTCCCCTCTCTTCCCCCGTACACATGTGCCGTCACAGTCTCTGAATCACTTGACCATACTTGTTTGGGTGGTTGTCACCACCGATTGGAATGTAAGCTCCTTGAAGGTCTTATTCACATCCGTGTCTCAGTACTTGGGACTTGGCAGTACTTTCTGAGTACTTTGTTACACTTAGCAGCTAATTTATACATGCTTGTGTTGAAGTTGGAGAAACTAGGTATTAGGACTTTTCTGAATGTCAGCGTCCTTAGTTGGCCCACAGAATAAAAGTATGTGCCCTAAAAGCAGGTCTTTGTAGATTTTGCTCTGTGACAAGGAAACGGTTTAGTGCTTTTTCTGTCAGCACATACTTAGGAAATCCGAATAATGACCTGGCATCTGTGTGGGGCATTGGTGTGCAAGAAGGACTTTCGTATTTTCCACTTGTAAAGAAAGCTGTTTTTGTTGACTGCGCTGAAGGGATCAAATTAATATTTGAAAAGATGTGGCTAACTAAAACTTGAAAGGGGCTTGTCACCCGGTGCTGTCCTCGTCCCTTCTTCCCACTTTGGGAGATGTTGCAGGCCACCAAGTGTGGAGGGCATCAGCCTGGGTGAGCTGTAAAGCTCAGTGTTAATTTCTGGTTTTAATAATAGCACGGACAAGATTTGTTTGACTGCAGAAGCCATAATCCAGTCCAAGGGAAAGTGAATGAACAGGAAACAGGGCCGTGGGTGCGCACCCTGTGCGCGTGTTTGTGTGCAAGTACACGCTTTCCTAGGCCTTGGTGCCCCTATCCATGCAATAAGGAAGTTAAGGAGGTGGTTTATGGCCACAATTGTTTACTTCAGATGTCTGATGGGCTTTCCTAAGAAAGAGAGACTTGAGTCCAGAGGAAGCAGTGGATAGACCAATGGTGAAACTGCAAAGTCCTTTCAGTACCATGTGAGAATGAACTTTCTTTCTCAGTAGAGGCTGGAGGTTATCTTTCTTTATTCAACAGAGGCTGGAGGTCATCTGGGGTGTTACACAAAGAATTGCTATATCGGTTGAGAGACTGGACTAGATGGACTCTGTTTCCTCAATTCTTTTTTTTTTTTTTGAGTTGGAGTCTCAATCA
>NW_007258471.1:436892-459215 GCF_000164805.1 Carlito syrichta | reverse complement strand
CTCTGGCGATCCTTCCGCCTCAGCCTTCCGAGTAGCTGGAAATACAGGCGTGCGCTACCATGCCCGGCTTATTTTTTGATTTATTGTAGAGATGAAGTCTCGCCAAGTTGCCCAGGCGGGTCGCGAACCTGTGGGCTCAGGCCATCCGCTCACCTCAGCCTCCCAAAGGCGCGGGATTACAGGCTGAGCAGCCCGGCTTGTTTTCCTCAATTCTTGAATCTCTGCTTGGACGAACACTGAGCGTGCCCTCTCTTTCTAAAATTTTGAGATTCATTATAAGTGGAAGTTAGGTCCTGCTTTTTTGTAGGTATCTTCTAGCCACCAACCAACCTCGTCCCCTGCTGCACAGTGTTCATGGTCATGATTAGTAATACGATGATATTTGTGTTTGTATAATGTTTTATGGTTTATAAATGTCTTCACTGTCATTTCATTTGTTTTTTCCCAACAGCCACATGCTGTAGTTGGTATTATCTATCCATCATAGGCCTAGAAGCGGGTCAAGAAAGGGGAAATGACTTATACCAGGTTACAGAGTAGCAGTAACAGGTCTGGAATCCAGACCAGACTCTAAGGCCAGTACTCTTTCTGTTTTGTGTAGTGTGGATGCCTCCCTATAGGTAGGTTTGATTTTCGGGAAGCTGAGACTTGGCAGGAAGTACTGCATAAAAACAGAGCAATGTAACTTTTTGGTGCTAGTTCTTAAGGAAAACTATACAGAGGGGACCCATCTTGGCTTGTTTCCCTCGTGGTAGGCCTCTGGTGTGGAGCTTGACCCCCCCACCACATATGGACATATAAGCTCATGGTGGCTGTCATTAATGAACCAAGCAATTTAGGATATATTATCTTATTTAATCTTTGGCAGAACTAAACCAGGCAGGCAGCTCCTCCTTAGAAAGCAAGAAAGTAGAGGGTGACCTCCCAAGTTTCCAATATTTCTCCTGTCCTCAATGCCAGCTAACTTTGAAATCTTAGAAGGTCGTAGAACTCAGACTTGTCCCCATTGATATTTAAGCTCATGTGACTTAACTGGCCCAAGATGATGCCACCTTCAACCAGCACCTGGTGTACTTACATCTTGCAGGCCGTCACTGAAATCTCTGACCAGCTCCCTGCAGCAGGCCCGCCCCAGTCATTCATTAACCTTTCAGTAATATACTTTATCCTGCTGAGTATTTTGGAGAGCCAGCTTATCATGGCAGAGCAGGGTTTTCTGTGTTGCCATTCCATCCTACAGATGATGAGTCTGAGGTTTGGGCTTGGGATAGTAAGTGATTTATTCAAGGTGAGAGAATAAGCAAAAGAGCCAGGAGTCACGCGGTCTGGAGCCAGAGCCTGCACCATTCATGCTGAGCCTGTGTCCTATAGCCTTCGTGTAAGGACTCAGACGTGCACAGAGTCTGAGGAGGCAGTAGGAGGTATAGGTGTGTAGGGCCTTAATTGTGTGTGTGTGTGTGTGTGTGTGTGTGTGTGTGTGTGTGTGTGTGTGTATTTCCCTTCAGAATTTACCTTTCAAAGTGATGTCTTTCAGATATTTATGAACTAAAAATTGAACTGTGTTTCGAGGTGCCTCTCTCTAGGTCGTTTCTAAGAAATGTAGCACAAGACTGAGCCCCTCTTCTCCGTTGCCATGGCAGTCATATAACAGTCGTCAACAACACTGGAAGTGCTTTTGTGGTTGATTAGACACAAAAGACCACAGCATTTCACATTCCACCCTCTTTGTCCTGCAAAGAAAATAGGCCAGTAAGACAACAGTGGTCAGCAGTGAGTTTTAAGTTAAAATGTGGCCATCAAATTCATTCAGACCTTTGTGCTGATCCATCATTGCCCCCTCCTTCCCAGGAGTTCAAGTTTGACCAGGCTGGACCCAAGCCTGTTGAGGTTTTTACATGTAGGTCTCAAGTGAGTTTTTGTCACAACTAGGCATATCTCTGTGTGCTGTTTCCTACAAATCTGAGTGGTCTGGGAAAGGGAATTTCCCTGGAGAGTGACACAAGAGAGGGTATTGGCATGCCGCGTTAATTGAGCTCAGAGTTCTCTGCCTTGGGAGAGTGCTTCTTGCCATTGGTTTTGGCAGGACTGTGCCCACAATCTACCGGGGGTGCCAAAGAAATGTATCCCCATTTTAAGAGATGTTCACCATCATCAGATGTGTCTGGGGCACCTCTTGTGATTGCAGAAGTCAAATGTGACTGCGTTCATCTTTGTTATTGATATATATTGAACATTACGGTTATAATACTGTTTTTTCCTTTCTTAAAAT
Source organism: Carlito syrichta (assembly GCF_000164805.1). Lineage (NCBI taxonomy): Eukaryota > Metazoa > Chordata > Mammalia > Primates > Tarsiidae > Carlito > Carlito syrichta. The sequence continues at coordinate 456,946 of NW_007258471.1, read as the reverse complement.
GTGTGCTTTTTCTGGCACCCTCAGTGTGTACCTTAGGTGCCACATGCCTATAATAGAGTGTTCCTGCACGAGGACCACCTTTTCCTCTCCGAACAGGATGGTGGTAACAGAGGTGGCGAGTTTCTCACCAACTTGATTTTTCCTGCTGCCCTCCTTTCCCCAGGATTATCTGGTTTAGAGACTGGGATTTGTGGAAGGATTTGCTTTTGTTTTTCTTTTTGCCTCTGAAATTCCATGGTTTTATGAAATAGATACTCGGGGCTGCTCCTAGGCCTATGAGAGTGCTGGGGTTTCATGAACAGATAAGTTCAACCAACAAGCGTTGTGTACCCATGGAGGAGTCGAAGGAGGTGTCCCCGTGGATGAGGGACTTGCGGAGGCCAGCTGTTGGAGAGTCGTGTGTGGTGACAGCTGACGCCATGAGTTAGGGACAGATCGTGGGGGCTGGAGAGTTAGAAGAGGCTTCTGGAAGAAGTCAGTCCTGCTTTGGCCCTGTGCGGCTTCATGTTTGAAGGCTAAAGAGGAAGAGAAGACTACTGAGGAAGGAGTGCTCCCTGCCTTCTGGCCTAGGGGGACAAGGATTTAGGTCTGTGCCCTGACACAGCAAGCGAGAATGATTGGTCGGCAATCATCAGGGAGAATCTAGGGAAAAATGTAAACAAAAGAGCGTTGTGTATTCAGGCCTGCTGTACTGTAGGACATGGAGCGTGGGGACAGATGGCCGCTACTCCTGACGGGACCAATGTCTTCAGTGTCTTCAGTGATGAAGACACATAAACATCATTCTGAGTAACCAGTGAGATGTGAATCATATGTTACCCAGCTTACTCTCTTTTAGAAGATGAAGAAAGGCAGGTCGGGTTTTATTCCAGAAGATTGCAACTATTTTATTTCCGTGGCGGCACTTCGGTTCTGTGTTATGTTGTAGTGCTGTGGAAATTCTCGTTCCCTATTTTTAATGTATATGCTGAATGCCAAGCAGACCATTTTTGTAGGCGAGAACGTGCACAGCTAGCTCTTGGCGGCCTTGATAAATGTCACCCTGAGAACCTTCCAACTCTGATGCTGACTCGCTGGGGTGGGGGGAGCCGACTAGGCCCGCGGCGGCTTCTGAGTCATCCGCGCCTCTGTTTCAATAGTGTTGGTGGGGGTAGAGAGGGATGTCTACACGTCCCCTCTTTTGGTTTTTCACACACAGTTCTTGACCTTGGGAAAACTGTGAGAGCCATGCCTGTGACTCCAGGGACTCCTGTTCCAGGGTGCCTACCTCAGGAGACAGCTGGGGGCTTTGCTCTGAGCTGGCTTTCTGGGAGGCGGTGGGCTTGCCCGGTTGGAGCATATCTGCGGAGGCCCTGTGTCCGGGGATGGTGGGGCGGGACCCCTGCTAGAGCCTAGCACAGACGGAAGCCACTTCTTTTTCCAGGCAGCGTGCGACACTTACCTGTAGTCACAGAGCAGAGGGTTAAGAAGAGAGGCCAGAGGCTCTGACCCAACTGTCCTCTTGCCAGCTCCAACTTAGTGGAATTCCCTGGGCCCCTCCTTGTGGCCTGACTGAACAGGAAAAAAAAGAAAGAAAGAAACCAGCAGCCACAAGAGGGTTTTGCTTTGAAGACTGGCCTGAGGAGAACCTCTGAAAATTACCTTTTAGTTTTTAAATTTTGATCAGGGAAATCATTTTCTGCTGGTATCCAGGAACGTAGAGATGTTTCTATGTCAGTTTGGAATATGGTTTGAAGAGGGTTGAACCCCAGTGGGTGTGTGTGTATAAACTGAGTCTTTCTCATGTCTGTGCAGAGGGGCTTTTTATCTTACAAAGCCCACCCTGGAAAAGCAACACACAGGGGTGAGTGGGGATAGAGGCACACAGGAGAGAGAGGGGGAAAGGATGTGTGTGTGTGTGTGTGTGTGTGTGTGTGTGTGTGTGTGTGTGTGTGTGTGTGTATGTGTGTGTGGGGGGGGGGCTATGGTATCAGAGAGAGGGCTACGGTAAGTCTCTGGGTGGAGAAGATAAAGAAGCAGTCTGGAGAATGCCAGGGACAGAGGGAGGAGGTTGGGGCTACACTGAGCTGGAGGTCACCAGGTGAGGCCTTCAGAGCACGCAGAGTGGACTTGTCAACTCCTCAGAAAAGCTGCTCTTGTGCCTCTCGCTGGCCCCGGCAGGTAGAAGCACATACGTGCCCAACCCCGGCATATCCCAGAGTGTGAGCACGCCCATTGTCACACAGTGTATGCTCCACGTGCCTGGCTGAGAAGAAGCTCCTTCCATCTTCATGTTCCCAGGGCTTGACAGATAGCAGTACCCAATACGAGGCTCACCAGGGCTTTCAAAGTGTGGATCTGCTCTTAGGAATTGCATACTCCCCTCATGCAAGGCTGGGCCAGCTGGATTTCCCCTGACGTGTTCCCCGACTTCATGTGACGCACACAGATGGGAGGATGGTATTAAGCACCAACTGAGCGCAGATTGCTGATCTAGGCACTGCTGGGGCTATAACTAAGAAAGCTTCGCCATGATCCTGCTCTTAAGAAAATGAGCAACTTACTTCCAGATTAGACTCTGTGAAACGCTTGAAGCGGAGCCCAAGGAGAAGGGGGGTGGGAGGGAGTCGACAAGACTTCCAACAGAGATTAGTTAGGGACAACATTGTCTTGGTGTGAAGGGAAGTTCCCCGAGCCACCCTGGGAGTCCTGGAATGCAGCGTGGCCATCCAGGAATCAAAGGCACCTCCGTCCTGGTGGCCTGGCGTTGTAAATAACCCTTGTCAACCTGTCTACTTAGCAGAATGCTAGGAAGGAAAATCTAAAGGGCAAGATAAAAATATATTTATGGTATTCAGCACACTGGTGGTTGGTGAATAAGTTAGAGAGCTGGAGATGTCAGGATGTGCACTGTCACACAGGCCACATGTTACCAGGGAAAGGTCCCAGATTGGAGGTTTGTAAATCAAATTGGAGTTCCAGCTCCCCTATTTATTTATTTGTTTTATTATTGAGATGTAGGGTACAAGTGAGGATTGACTATGTAAGTTCCAGCTCTCCTGTTTTCCTATTTATTAAAAGCATGCTACTGTACAGGTCTTTTTTTTTTTTTGAGTCAGGGTCTCACTCTGTCATCCAGGCTAAAAAAGTACAGCAATCACAGCTCACCACATCCTCAACCTCCTGGGCTCAGATGATTCTTCTGCTTCAGTCTCCCAAGTAGCTAGAATTATAAGTACATGCCGCCACGCCCGGCAGATTTTTTTTTATAGAGACAAAGTCTTGCTATGTTGTACAGGCTGATCTCGAACTCCTGGGCTCAAGCGATTTTCCTGCCTCCACCTCCCAAAGTCAGGTCACAGATTTTTTTTTTTTTGAGTTGGAGTCTCACTCTGCTGGACTCCGGCAGTCCTTCCGCCTCAGCCTTCCAAGTAGCTGGAACTACAGGCGCACGCTACCACGCCCGGCTCATTTTTGATTTTTGTTGTAGAGATGAGGTCTTGCCAAGTCGCCCAGGCGAGTCTCAAACCCGCGGGCTCAGGCAGTCCACTCACCTCGGCCTCTCAAAGCGCGGGATTACAGGCTGAGCCACTGAGCCTGGCCAGGTCACAGATTTTTGAACCTCGGTTTTCTTACCTCCAATGATGGTGAGGATCACGTGAGATGAGATATGTAAAAACTCCTACGGTATCATTGCAGGTTGCTTTTCGGAGTGACATGCATTTGAGACCAAGAATGTCTTCCTTTTTTGCCCACACTCATGTCCTCATCTTCTCTCCTACTTGTTGATGTTACCTCATCTCTGCCCACCCACTGCTCTCTGAGGTCCCAGCAGGAAGCAGGTGATAGACTGGGGAGACCCAGGACATCGGGACTGGGATAACCCCTCACGCCCCTCTGCTGAGGTCAGAGATAGCAATCCAAGGGGCAGGAGGCCTTGTAGACCAAGAAAGACCAGTCTCAGCTGAAGCCCTCTTTTAAGTGAACTCTGGCCTTGAGTGGGCCCAGAACAATAGTTTAGGTCTATATAAAACCTAGATCCCAGGGTTCCTTGTACCCAGGGACAGTGAACATAGGGGACAGAACCCTGAACCAGACCTGAGAAACCTGATTACACTTTGTTCTTTCACTCCTTGGCTCTGTGACCATCAGTAAGTCTCTTGCCCTTTATGAGGTCCCCTGTCTCCTCTTTTGGAAACAAAAAATGAAAAAGTTGTGTGTGCCTAAATCTGAATGTAAGTTATGAGTTGTAACTTCTTCGTCTCTCAGCAGTTGGCTAGATGGGATGTGACATGAAGAAAGGCATAGCCCGGGAGGGCACAGAAACTGCTTGGCCACAGCACTTAGTTTCAGCTTTAAATTCTCATCCTGGGGACGAGAGGTGTGGTGGAACCCAGCAGACTTCTTTATGAGGTTATCTCTGGTGTTTTGTTACTTTACCTGACTCCAAGTGAGACTTGTTCTCTTAGGACCTGCTTATTCAGTGAAAAAGCATTAGTTTTGTTCCTTTTTTGTTCCTCTCAGTATCCAGCGAGCAGCATTGGTGGTCCTGGAAAATTACTACAAAGATTTTACCATCTATAATCCAAACCTCCTAACAGCCTCCAAATTCCGAGCAGCCAAGCACATGGCTGGGCTAAAAGTCTACAGCGTGGATGGTATGTACCTTGAGACTGGGTGTGTGATGTATGTACATACGGGGCACAGTTGGGGGTCTGGTATGCTTGGTTCTACTTCCTCTACTGCCTACCTTTATAGTTCATTCTCACTTCAGAGCAGTTTTTTGAATGTAGGCAAACAGAATTTTAGAGGAATGCTGATTTACAGTCTACATATGTGGGAAGCACATTTATTTTGGGGATTTTTATGATTGAAAACAAGAGTGAGTTGTGTTGTCTGCCTCCTGCTGGGAACACCTTCTATTGGAAGCTATTATTGGGAAAGGCCTGCTTTTCAAAATCTGGATAAGTTGTCCACAGACTCAGAAAGCTACCTCAATCATTAAGACTAGAAATCTCAGTAGTTCAGGCATCTGATGAGAGAGACATGCATTTCTCCATTCTGGCTAAGAGCTGGAGTCGAGTGGATGGCAGAAGGCCGGAGGCCAGAGGCCAGGCCGGGGACATCTGAGCTGTGTTTCAGGGTATCGGATGGTTAAGTGCAAGAAACAGGACACGGTGTCACTTCTTGCTGTGTCACTTCTTGCTGGGTACCTCGGGTGAGGGCAAGAGCTTTACAAGCCCTAGAAGGTTGTCAACAAGTCAAGTGATTTAGATGCAATGTCGATTTTTGGTGGCAATATCCCCCCGATTTGTTTGTTTTTTTATTTTATTAGCTAGACAAGTTGTGAGCTTCCTCGTGAAGCCTGAAGGATTGGTCCATTTCACTGGGGATCTGAAAACCTAGCACAACACTGATTCCCACTAGTGGAACCAAGTCACCAAGCCAAGTAGGCCATCCATAAGAAAGCCTGAAATCTGCCTTATCTTTCAGAACCGTTAAGCAGGTCAGGGAACGAGACGGGCTTTTAGGTCTGTAGTAGTGAACGGGCCATTTTGCGTGTCCTCAAGCATTGGTATTTTCTGTACAAGTTGTGGTGCCGTAACATCCCAGCATAGCTTGTTTTCCGGGGTGTGATCAGTGTCTCATGTCCCTTGACTTTCTTTTTTCTCTGTCTGTCCTTGTTCTCCCCGTCCCTCTCATTCTCTCTCATTGTCTTGTCGCTGAAATGTGATGTCCCAGCTGCCCTTATGGCCAAACTGAAACTTTATGTAACGGATGGTGAGTAACGTCTCCAGCACATGCTGTGTGTTGTTTTTGGCCGACATTTTGATCGTGGCGCATTCTTCCTCCCCTTCTGAGTTCTTCTTCCATCCCCACCCGTCAGGTTGGGGCTTAGGGAGATTTCCCGCTCTCCTGCCTTGGGCTTGACGGACGCGGAGCTGGGGCGCAGTTCACGCTCCTGGGACGTTGCCTTTAGGACTGGTGCATCATAGGGGGCGGGTGGATGTCACTGACAGACAACGGTACTGGTTCTGCTCTGTTTCCTGGCCCCGTGGTATTAAAACTGTTCTCCCTCCACCGTCCTTTCCCCAAAGGCCCTGGTAACAGCGCCACAGGTCAGTCCCGGGCAATGATCGCTGCCGCGGCTCGCCGCAGGGACTCGAGCCACAACGAGTTGTATTACGAAGAGGCCGAACACGAACGGCGAGTGAAGAAGCGGAGAGCGAGGTGGGTTCCCCTCCTGACACCAGCACGTTCTGGTTTTCTTCTTCTTTTTTAAACCCTGGAATGAGATTTCTGTGGAACCAAGCGTATCTGGCTCTAGTGTGCCTTGCTCTTGGGCTTTTTCAAACACAGACCACAATTCCCATGCCCCGCCTGCAAAGGCTGCTCTGCTCAGTAGGGCTGGGTAGGGCCCAAGGTCTTGCATTTCTAGCAAATTCCTGGGGGATGCCGACACTGCCAACCCACCGCCCACACCTTGAGGGGGCCTGTCTTGCACCCGGACCCTTGTGGGCTTTCACAGTCTGATCATATCAGCTGAAAGAGACAGAGGTGGTGTCCATCATGTGTGCTGGACCTCTTCTCTCCTTTTCCTCAGGGACTGCTGGTGTGGGTGACTGGACGCAGCTGTGTTCCATACAGGGCTGCCTCTATGCCACCAGCCTCGCCTCTGTGCGCAGAACCTTTTTTAGCCAGAATTTGAGGAGCCTTAGAACTCTTTTCATCTAACTATAGCAGAGATGAACAAAGGATTGAAGTGAGTTTCTCACGCTCACTGTTGGCAGAATTGAGAACAGAGTTCCTCTCCCAGTCCTGGGGCTCCTTTCTCCTCACCCCTGCAGTGCCTGTCCCACATATTATTTTTGCCATTGCCTTTCTTTCTCCCTTGCTGCCCTCCCCACGCTCCGGGGGCAACCATGGGTGTGAGCAGCGTGAGCGGGCCTTGGGCGAGGTGGTGGCAGGTCGGGCCGCCGCGGGCTGGGCAGGTGTCATTCCGGGTCCCATAGGACTCCAACCTTGAGTCCCACGGCCAGCCCCGTCCTGAACGTGTCACCTCCCTTTCCAGGCTGGTGGTTGCCGTGGAAGAGGCCTTCATCCACATCCAGCGCCTCCAGGCTGAGGAGCAGCAGAAGGCCCCAGGGGAGGTGATGGACCCCAGGGAGGCCGCCCAGGCCATCTTCCCCTCCATGGCCAGGGCTCTTCAGAAGTACCTGCGCACCACCCGGCAGCAGCACTACCACAGCATGGAGAGCATCCTGCAGCACCTGGCCTTCTGCATCACCAACAGCATGACCCCGAAGGTGTGCAGCGTGTCACCGGGTTTGACCAGTCGAATTGTAGGGTGCGGCTAGGAGTGATCAATCAAAGCCCTCTACAAAACATCCACTGGCAAGAATGAGTGATTCTCACTTATTTTATATTATCCTAGAGCAATTGTTTTTTAAATGTGCCTTTCAAAGGCTGCTAGATTCCAGAGAGAAGTTTCACCTAGAGACAGTATACAGTACAGTAAGTCCCCTACATACGAACCTTCAGGGTACAAATTTTTAACGATGCACACCTGCATTTTTTATGTATTATTTCTCTCCACCAGGTATCATTATAGCTCGTTAAGTATATACAGTACTATACAGACAATTGTGTTAAATTGAGTACCTAGGCTGACTTAGTTGAACTTAAAACAAATTGGACTTACAAACGCACTCTGGGAACAAAATTTGTTTGTATGTTGGGGACTTCCTGTAGTGATCATGGCTGCTCTGTGGATTCTGGAGCCAAATGGACTCATTCTAACCCAGTTCCTCTACCAGCTAGCTTTGTAACCTTGGACAAATAGCTTTGTGGCTTTGTGCCTCGGTTTCCTAGCCTGTAAATTGGGTTTAATACCAATAACTACCTCATGTGGTCATTTGAGGAACTGAAAGATTTGATTTATGCAAAATGTTTTAAACAATACCTGTCATATGATAAGGACTGACTAAATAGCTGCTTTCGTTTTTAGTGGTATAAATAATGCCATCACTTTTTTAGGCATTCTGGATATTGTGGAATTAGCTTTACTGAATGGTCTTTTGGATTACGATCTTAGCATGCCTTTAGAGATACTCCAAGAAGCAGGCATGTATCTGATATTGTGGCCAAGGAGGCAAATAGAATAAGGGTGCTGCAAATAACTTCTCCAAGAAAAGATGAGTTCAGTTCCTGGCTCCACCACTTATGGGTGTGTGACTGTGCACAAGTTACTCTACACTTGTTTTCTCTCTTATAAAATGGGAGTAAGAGTAATATCTACCTGGTAGGGTTGTTGTGTAGAATTACATTAACAGCAACATGACATGTAAGTCACGTGGCAGAGGGTAAATGAGCTTGCCACATAGGGCACATGTAACATTTGGTGATAGTTGCTTATGATAAGGACCTGTTGATACGTTTTATTACATGTGTGTCTTGCTGATTACATTGTCAACCAATAATAACCCTTAGGAAAGCAACACAGAAATATTTCATAAGAAACCAGAAGGTTTTCTGTAGTCTTATCTTACAATCCCTGTTTTAGGAAAAATATTTAGCACAGTCAGATGTACACATGAATATACACAAAAGAATCCGTACTACCTCCAAGCTGGAAATAATTTAAAACAATAACAGTGGCTTATAAATTATAGCATATCAACTGTTGAACCATGGAAAAGTAGTTGTTAGGAATATTGAGTTACAAAAAGGAAAACACAAAAAAAGTGTGAACACTGTGGTAGCAAATGAGGAAAATATATCTGCCGGTGTAAACTGATGGCTTGTCTTGTAGAACCAAAACAACCAGAAGTTGTTTTCCTTTCTTTAAGATTTTGAAGAGTTTTATAGTTGCTTTCTGCTTTTCTGTAAAAATTTTATTATTTCATACTAGCTGTTCTTTGTATAAAAATTAAACATTAGGCTGGGCACAGTGGTTCACGCCTATCATCCCAGCAATCTGAGAGGTCAAGGCAGAAGGATCGCTTGAACCCAGGAGTTGGAGACCAGCCTAGGTGGGCAACATAGCAAGATCTCGTCTCTACAAAAAGCCAAAAAATAAGCCTGGTATGGTGGCACATGCCTTAGTCCCAGCTACTGAGGAAGCTGAGGCAGAAGGTTTGCCTGAGACCAGAAGGTCAAGGCTGCAGTGAGCTATGACTTTTTCACTGCATTCCAGCCTGGGTGACAGAATGAGACCCTGACTACAGAAAAATAAAATTAGACATTCAAGAAAAGTGAGAGTGAAGGATTCATCCCCACAAACAGTTCTTGGTGATAAAAAGTTAGTGTAAGCCGGGCTCGGTGGCTCAGCCTGTAATCCTGCGCTTTGGGAGGCTGAGGTGAGTGGATTGCCTGAGCCCGCGGGTTCGAGACCCGCCTGGGCAACTTGGCGAGACCTCATCTCTACCATAAATCAAAAAATTAACCGGGCATGGTAGCGCGCGCCTGTAGTTCCGGCTACTCGGAAGGCTGAGGCGGAAGGATCGCCGGAGCCCAGCAAGTTGAGGCTGCGGTGGCCGGGAGCTGCCACTGCACTCCAGTCTGGGTGACAGAGTGAGACTCCATCTCAAAAAAAAAAAGGGTATATTTTTTCAAGTGCATATGTATATTTTTTAAAGGAGAAATGGAAAACAAAACAAATGGGATTGTCTGTCTCTCTCTACCCCTCCTCTCCACCATTTATATGAAACTTGCATATTTTACTTGAGGCTGCCCCTTGGCTATGTTTCCATGCCAACACATACAAATCTAACATACAGATCTCACTCATTCCCTGCTAGTAGCTGCATCTTACTCTATGATTTGTTTAACTGATTGCCTGTTGATACACACTTGGATTAAGAGTTTTCAGTCATCAAAGCCAGGGGCTGGCTGTTTTGTTCATCAGATTTTATGGGAGCACAGCCACGCCCTTTTATTTACACATCACTCATTGCCGCTCTCATTCTGCCTCTACATAGTTGAGTAGTTTTGGCGAGGTGTGGCTCAAAAGGCTGAAAGTATCTACATTGATTGAAAAGTTTACCAACCTCTGGTCTAGAAAATATTGCAGTGAATATCTTTTTTATATGTATCTTTTTTTAATATATTTGTGCAAATATTTCTGAAACATAGACTTCCAGTAGAGGAACAGCTGGGTCAAAGTTATAGATCTGGCCAGCTCATCCTTCTAGAGGGTGCTACCTACCATGGTGTACTTTTTCCTCTGGTGTCTGAGACTTTTTATTTCCCCACACATGGCAGCATTGGGTGTTACCATTTTCTAAAAAAATTATTACCCAACTAAGAGGAAGAAACTATTTTTAAGTTGTTTTAATTTCCATTTCTTTATCTATTAATATGATAGAAAATTTTTCATGTTATCTTTTTCATGAATATGCTGTGAATTATTGTTTTTGTCTCATTTCTCTAATTGCAGAGTTCTTTTTCTTATGATTGATAAGAGCTATTTTTATAACAGAAGTGTGAATGCGGGTTAGGCCCTTCTTGTGGCTTACAGTAGATGCTCCACAGATCAGAGATGATCTACCTGGCTTAGCAGTGAGGTGTGAATGGAAGGGGATACTACTTAAGGGCAGTCTTTTTGGGGGGGGCAGGGGTCAGGGTCTCACTTTTTCACCCATGCTGGAGTGCAGTGGCATCATCGTGGCTGCTGCAGCCTTAACCTGCTGGACTCAGGCAATCCTTCTGCTTCAGCCTCCCGAGTAGCTGGGATTACAGGGCTGCACACCACGCCCAGCTCATTTTTAGGCCTTTGTAAAAATGAGTTTCACTATGTTGCCTAGGCTGATCTCAAACTCCTGCACTTAAGCAATCCTCCCTCCTTGGCCTCCCCAAGTGCTAGGTGTGAGCCCCTGTGGCTGGCACCACCCCCCAAAAAAGAGTCCTTGACTGTCTAGAGCCAGATTGATATATCCCAGTATGTCCCAATTACTGGCACATTCTTTCTTCTTCTTCTCACAGCGAAATCAGTGTGTTGATTCGATTTAACTCACATACTCTTGAGCTCCTAATATGTGCCAGGCACACTGGAAAGTAAAATTTAAAAGAAATACTTCCTGTCCCTCAGGAGAGTGGACCGTGGTGTGGGAAGCAGACACGCACGTCAGCAGTAATCACTCCAAATAAAAGGTCACATGAGAGCTGGTGAGCCCAGGAGCTTGGAGGGCTTGCGGATATGCCTGAGAGGTTCAGGGAAGGAGACTTCAGGATGCTCAGCACAGGGAGGGGTGTGCTGAGTGACAGCATTTTGCAGGAGAACAGCACCTGCGAAGATACAGCACGCTCGAGACTCCATCAGGCTGGGAGCTACTAGAGCAGAGACCTTGGGGGAGGGAAGGTGGTCCTTGGACTTGCCACGTGCAGTCAGTCCAACACAGAGTCATCCTGGTGCGCTCTGTGTGCCAGTCATTTCTGTGAGTGCTTTCTGGGAGCTGACCCTTGATCCTCATGGCAGCTCTGAGAGGCCGTATTCCCGTCCATGTCCATTTAAGAGAGGTGAAATGAATGACTTGTGCAGAACCCCAGCCAGTAAGGGGCAGGCTGTGGGTATTTGTTCACAGCTGCACACTCCTCTTTTATTCAGCTCCTGTTTACCTCGTGCTCCTCCGGGCCCAGCCCTTTCCCTGGCCCCATACCAGGGATTTAGAGGAGGATGTGGACGGATGTGTCCACGGGGCCCATACCCTTGGAGTAGGGTGATGCCTCAGCGATGGCTTCCCAGCAGACCCTGACACCGGCCACCCACCTTCCCCACCTCCGTGGTGACCAGCACCCCTGCCTTCTGGCTGGAGATCGGTACAGGACCACGAGGAAGTCCAAGAAGTCTCCCCTGGCTGATAAGGGGTCGGTTGTGAGGGTCTGATCGGCTGAGCTCTGGTCTAAGGTCTCAGTCTATTTGGAAAACATTCTTCACGTTTGCGAGAAGGACTAGCTGCCGGCAGGACTCTCCTTGCAAGGGCATGTGTCTTCCCTAACGGCTTTCTCTCCTCTGCTTTCAGGCCTTCCTAGAACGTTACCTCAGTGCAGGCCCCACCTTGCAGTATGACAAGGATCGCTGGCTCTCTACGCAGTGGAGACTTGTCAGTGACGAGGCTGTGACGAACGGATTGCAGGATGGCATCGTTTTTGTCCTGAAATGCTTGGACTTCAGCCTCGTAGTCAATGTGAAGAAAATTCCATTCATTGTACTCTCTGAAGAGTTTATAGACCCCAAATCTCACAAATTTGTCCTTCGCTTACAGTCTGAGACATCAGTTTAGAAGTTCTATGTTTGTGGCTTTATTGAAAAAAAAAAGATAAAGAAAAATAGAGAGAGATATATCTATGCCAGAGGGGTGTCTTTTTTATTATTATTATTCATTGCTGACTGAAACTGGCAGATGATAGACCAGTATCTTTTGACCATCTGCACTTTATTTGGAAGGAAGCAGGGGATGTCCACCCTGAAAAAAAGTGACCAACAACATCTGACTCTTGTAGACGGGACTTCTCAAGAAGCCATTCCCTGGAGTTTCTGTTACAGCTGTAAACCAAAGCGGAGCTGGTGCGTCCGTAGGAGTCTCACCTTATGACAACTAGTTCCTGCCTTTCGTCCAGTACCACATCCCTGGAGCTTCTGGCCAACCCACTTGTAGACTTCTAGGGGACATATCTTTATTCTGTTTCAGGAAACCAGTCACTACCAGTCCACACACGTACTTATGTATGTCAGTGTCCAGCATCATGTCCCCACCAGAGTCGTGGGCAGTTCAGGAAATACCCACCTTCGTCTTGGTTCTTTGTTGCCTTAGGTTGCTCAGAGAAAGATCACAGCAAAAAATGTGCACTCTCAGTTTACAGCTGTTAAGTGATTTGATTCTCCACACCCCCCGCCAAGAGAAAGCCTACCTAACCCCGTTTCTGATCCTGCCTCTCTACTGGCTTACAGGAGGTGACCCTCCCCTAGCCCCTTGACTGACGCCCGCCTGGTCTCTATTCCATCCCGCCCCTGCCTGGCTGGCAACCCTGGCCAGGCTGAGTGGGACTTGACTGCACACCCCTGTACCACACCCACCCACCCATCCCACCCATCCCCCGACCCGACAGGCTCCTTACATGGCCTCAGGTCTGTGCCATGGATTGCTTCCACGGGGACGTGTGGAAGGCCCAGCAGGTGGGCACAGGGAGTGCAGGCTGGCCAGGCTGCCCCTTGCAGGCTCTGGAAGGAGCCCCGCCCACCCAGCTCTCCTCCCCACTGCACCGCATCAACCAGGTGAGACTCACACTGTGACTCCGGGGTTGGCAGATGCAACTTTGAGCCGTGTAAGTCCCATCACAGGCTGCCCTGCCAAGGGAGACCAAACCATGCCAGCCACACTGGCGACTACTGCTGTCCAGCCCTTGCACTTTCTGACCACTGTCACTGTGCAACTCATCACCTCTGCCACTAATGACCAGGAAAGGGGTTTGTTTAACTCCTGGTGTCTAAACGATCTTAGTTGTTGGTAAGGTGGGGAGAAGGAAGGTGGACACTGCAGAGTCCTGGGAGGGGAGGGGAGGGAGGGAGTTGATTTTGTCCACAGTGACTCATCTGTGGTCTGTTTCTTAACTGCAGCTGGTTTCGGTGGGCTTTCCCCCAGCCCCGGGGGAACAGATGCTGCCTGGGTTGTGGGCACAATAACTCCTTAAGGAGCTACGTCCAGACACGGCGGCACTGGGCTGTCCTTGCCTCCTGTATCTGCCAGAAAACTTTTAAAACTATTCACCCTCACTTCTCCATTAATGAGGGTAACCAGTCACCTTCCTGTAGGAGAGGTTGACCTGTTGGGTGTTCTTTGTACGTGGTGTGTACCCTAACCCCTTACTGTTCATGCATTCCACAGTATCTTGTGTCATTTTAAAAATCACAATTGGCTTTGGACATTTGTAATACACTGGTATCTGCAGAAGTAAGCAGTGTTCTTCAATCACCAGCCTTCTGCTCAAAAGGATGCATCAGAGAAGGAGGGAGCGGGGAGGCCCATGGGTGTGGCATGGAGCCAAAATGTACTATTTAAATATGTGGTTCCACTGATGAAACACACATACTGTGTAATCGTGGTGCTTTTGTTCTTAGTTTCTACCTTTAGGTCCCTTCAGACTCGAAGTTCCTTCTGATGGCTTAAGAGATTTTTGAGAGGAAGGGTAAGGGGTGGTGAATGTGAGACTTGGGCTGTGTCAGAGGCTGCTGGATCATGGACATGGCTCGGTTGGAAGTGCCCTGAACATACATACACTGAGTTAATAATGACACCATTCACCAGCAATTCTGAGATACTGTGCTTCCAACCCTGTCTTAATTTACCAATCCAGAAGGGGTTAAATTGGGTTTATTTGCTTTGGCATATGCATTCCCAGCAGGGTGAAGAAAGGTTTAAATTAAAGAATTTATTTTCTTTTTTCCTCTTCCTCTCTCTACTAGTGTTTGCATAGGAGAAAGTTAGACTTCCAGAAATCATTGTTTCTGTTTCAAATTGAGTATTGATTTTTTTTTTTACATTGACTTTGTATCAAGTCCTTTTTGAAAGAATAACAAAATCAAATGCAGGATCTTTGTAAAGCCTTTGCACTTTCAACCTCTTAATAGCTTGAGTTACCTGTGCAGTGGAAACAATGTAAATTACATCACAAAAATTCCGGGTTTCAGAAAGCTGCACCACACAGTTGAACTTGTCCCCTTTTTTTAAAAAAGGGATGAACTGTGCCCAAAGATTGGCAGAATAGGCGGTCATATTATAGGAGACAGGATTTCATTTGCCTGAAGCGTTGATAGATTTTCTATCATTTTCAGCCCAAGTTACTAAGATGTGAACACTAAATGTTAAACAGAAGAACTTAATAAGGGGTACATGTCTGAGATTACTGTCTTCCCTGGTGGTGTTTTAACCAGCAGCTAACTTGTTCTCAAGTGTATACTTTTGAAGTTATGACCATTTTTAATAGTCCACGAACTGAATGTTTAGAGTCTGCATTCTTAGAATGGGAAGAAATTTTAAGGCCATGTATTTCATCCATCCGTTGCGTTATCAAAGTGTGAAGTCAAAATGCCTAATACTTTTGCCAGTGTTCATAAAGTAAACCCCGGAGAAGATGTCAACCACCAGTTTTTGACTCAGCTATCATCATCTTCCTTCCCTGCCCCCTCTGTTTTCCCCTTTTGGAATCTATACAGAAGACTAATTCTTTACAGAAAATGCCTCGGTGTGTGTGTCATGTTGTGGTTCGTTGCCTGGAGCTTGGGGCTCCTTTTTTAATGGGGAGATCGGTTATGCTGGTGTGTGTTGGATAGGAAGAAGGTGCCCACCCCTCACCTCGTTATAGCGGTTGGTGGTAGTCAGATCTTATTTTGCCTCTCATCTTCACTTCGATGTATTTACATAACAGCAGTAGCTCTGTGGGACACTACCGGCGTCTTGGACTGATAGAAATTGATTACCCTGCTGCTGTAACTCGTGACTGAGTGAGTCTTCCAACCACTCAGCAAAACTGACAAAACTTAGGGCACCCTCTTCCGTCTGGGCCCTGCTCTGCACGGCTCCCTCAGCAGAGAGGCTTGTTTGTTTGTGGGTATTTGTTTTCGTCTATGTGAACACTCTGCGTCGGTATTACCAGGCGGACAGCACGTTTATCTGAGAGACATCTTAACACCTGTGTCATCTGCAGCTGACAGGCATGTATCTCAGTGGGTGGATACGTGTGAATGTGTATGCAACTGAGTGTGTGAAGGTGCATGCATATTTCTGATGCCCTGTGTTTGAGAGATTTCCTATTGTTCCCGTCTTTTGGGAGGTTACTTGGAAGCCAGTGGTTCCCTCCCCAACTTTATTCCTTTGTCACTGGCTTCTCACTGGAGTGAATGGCTTCTGGGAGGCCCGCTGTCCTGCAGGCAGGTCCATTCACCTCTCCCTTGCTTTAGCATCCCGAGACCCGAAAGCAGCAAGAAACAGACAAAGGTTAGATTCGATGAGAATTACTGTTCAAATGTCGCTACCCTGGAAGCCTTACTGTGTCTTTCTTAATGTAACTTAAAATTGGGCTTTATTAAATTTAAAAAAAAAAAGGATTCGTTACTAAAAGTAGCACAGAGATGTTATATTTATTTAGTCCTGCAGTAGAGACCCTGCGATTGTAAAGTGATGTAAGTATTTCTGGGTAGTGTTTGTGCTTTATGGATTTGTTACAAAAAAATAAATCACTACTGTGAACTTACTACTATGTAACCTTGTGGTCGGATTCCATAATAAATAAAATATGAATCGTTCTTAAGCCCTGTAGCACAGTTCTTGATTGGGATTCAGTGCAGCATTGAATTGAGATAGTATAGGCACTTTATTGGAATAACTGTGTTGAGTTTTAACCAAATGTAGGCTCAGAAAATGAGATTTTGGATCACATTTTGACAACATTTTGGCCAAAGAAGAAAGACAAGCGTACTAACATACTGTTAATACTGTTCTACACAGCCTTGGTATCCTCACACTTGCGGAAGGTAGGAGTTATCTTGACTTTACAGGTGAGAAAAAGGAAGGTCAGAAAGGAAGGGACCCTCCAAGTCCTCATGGTTTGTAAATGGAATTTCAAGCTAGATGTTTGATTCCAGCGCCCCGGTCCTCTGTACCTTGGAGTGTGGTATAAACGAAAACGATTTGACATTTCTGGACATGGAGGAGGGGCCTAGAGGTCACTGGACTGGGAGATTCACTGGGAGGGTCACTTTTACTTTGGGTTTACACCTTGTGGTCCCTTGGGAAGCTTCTCCACTATGCCAGCAGGTTTCTTAGGCTATTTGATGGAAAGAACTTAAGAAGCCCCCCTCCCCCAGGAAGATCCAGCCCCACCAATGTTGCAGCTGCCACAGAACAGGTGCTGTTGTTCCTGGCAGCTGCCCTTTGCTTTTGCCTCTTCCTCCTGGCTGGCTTGGACAGGATGTGCTCCTTGGGCCACGGGTGCAGGCAGGTGTGCACAGACTTGACCTGGCCTCTAACTGGTGCTTGTGCCCCAAGCACCCACCCTGCTTGGGCACGAGAGAAGCTGGAGGCCTTGGCCTGTCTCCTTGGCATCCGTGTTCTCGGCAAGCAGTTTGCCCCTTCCTGTTTCCCCCAGATGTACTCTCAAGACTTGACAGCACGGACATAAAAGAGGGTTCTGAGAACACCATTGTTTGTTTCTGTGTCTGCACGTTTTGATTCAGGTGTGCATCAACCACCTTTCTCTGCCCGGCTGCTTGCTTTCAGGGGAAGACAGGACAAGGGAAGATAGATGGTGCTCCCATCTGTCAGTGTTGCTTCTCGTATGGAGCTAAGATGAACTTTCAAAGAGTGGATAAGGAATGTAAAACTACTGAATAAGATTAGATTTTAGGGCTCTGTGAGCCCCTTTTGCCAGGTCCTGTTCTATTTCTACATAAATAACCCAATTTGTTTCACCTGTAAAGTAGGTCTCTTTAGTGGGTGCTTTTAGCATGTTCCCCACAAAATAGTTTCTTAAAGCCTTATACAGCACAGTGAAAAGTCATTTTCAATGTGGCACCAAAAGACTTCTGTTGATGTCTCTCTCAGCTTAAAAACATCTGTGTTTTGTCCTTGTCTTAGTGAAATAAAGACACTTTTAAGCCTCAGGGAGAAATGTGACAAACCCCAGGCTTTTATCTTAAAAATGTCTTTGGCACTTATTCTGGCACTGAAATTATGTTTGGATAACAATATTTGAATGTATAGTTGTCTGGTGTTGTGTGTGCTTGTGTTTATCTGAGCTTTTACTTGTGGGTATGGACGTTCATTGTGAAGCTCACCATTTAGGAGTTTCTAAACCCTGAAAAGCCCTCAGCCTAGGAAAGCTTCATCTGTGAGGACCAGAGACTGTCACTCAGGGAATTATTGATGGGACACGGGCATCTGATCCGCAGGTAACAAATTTCATTCAACTCAGGTTGTAGGGAGCTGAGTTGCACACCATCATCATTCTAGGGGCCAGGTAGAAAGACGTGACAGTTGCTTTTCATCTGCCAGTGCCCCTCAGTTACGGAAGGAATGCGATATTTACTTGGTGTCCATCATCACTCTTTAAAAAAAGGAACATGACGGTCTAAACTTCAGCAATCATTTATTTTTATAGTGGATTCACTGTAGGCTTTCATTAATGGCAAATCCTCTGGGACCCCTAAATTATGATGTGAACCAAATTTGATTTCCAAGCAGTCATTTAAGAGCACAACTATTGCGTGAAGTGCAGGATACCAGCAAGGATGAGGGTCGAAGCAGATACTGGCTCACTGAGGTGGTGAATTTAACTCACCTTGTGGGTGCCCCTTCCTCAGCAAAGGTGCTAGTGAGAGGCCCGGAGAGCCTGGTCCAGGTCTCAGCTAAGAGGAGAGTATTTGACAATTGCTTTTGTTAGAATGACTTTACATTTCTGGATTTTGAATCCAGCATCAATTCAGAAAGTTCAGTGATGAAACCATTTGTCTGTATCTGATTGAGTCATAACTGTGCAGGGACCTTTTACGTTCTTTTTGAGTAGTTAATACTTTGTAACCAGGAGGGACAGTTTGGCCAACCAGCTCTACTCATGGTCACCGTATATGTATGACAAAGCTTGAGTGTGAGTGCCTGCATTAGCTGGGTGGTGGGCTCCATCGAGACATGCCTAAGCATGTAAACGGGTGAAGTACACTACCAGCGACCATCTGCACAAGTCTGTTTACTTACATTCATAAGGTTCATGCTATGAAACCTCTTCCCATTATGATGTCAGTAACAGCATTATCATCTCGGATAGACACGGTGTACCTGTCATCCAAGTTACTATGTTCTCTTTTGGGTCCTCCAATTATAGCCCTCCCCCATCCCAATTAACTGTAAAACATTTTACACATTACATTTTTTATACTGTAAACTTGGAAAATAAATTGAAACCCCAAATCATATGTTGTTTTTGTCTGCAATCTAAAAAGCTGTTTGCTTTTCTTTGGGTACAATGGTGCACACCTGTAATCCCAGCACTTTGGGAGGCCAAGGCAGGAGGATTGCTTGAGCCCAGGAGTTCAAGACCAGACTGGGCAATGTAGTGAAACTTCGTCTCTACAAAAAAAATTTTAAAAATTAGCTGGGCATGGCAGCTCATACCTGTAGCCCCAGCTACTCTGGAGGCTGAAGTGAAAGGATTGCCTGAGCCCAGGAGGTCCAGGCTGTATTAAGCTGTGATCATGACACTGTACTCCAGCCTGGGCAACAGAGTGGGACACTGACTAAAAAGAATTTTTTTTTTAACTTTTTAGGGAACATTTTTACTTTTGCATCATTTTGAGACCCTCTTAAAGACAACCTGTCATGTTTCTGTGAAAACCAAGAGAATGCCGGGCTCGGTGGCTCAGCCTGTAATCCCGTGCTTTGGGAGGCTGAGGTGAGTGGATTGCCTGAGCCTGCAGGTTCAAGACCCACTTGGGCAACTTGGCAAGACCTCATCTCTGCCATAAATCAAAAAATAGCCGGGCGTGGTAGCGTGCGCCTGTAGTTCCAGCTATTCGGAAGGCTGAGGCGGAAGGATCGCCGGAGCCCAGCAGATCAAGGCTGCGGTGGCCGGGAGCGGCCACTGTACTCCATTCTAGGTGACAGAGTGAGACTCCAATTCAAAAAAAAAAAAGAAAGAAAACCAGGAGAATTATAATGATAGATTGGGAAAGTAGAATTACCATTGTAACAAAAACTGGTTGTCAATCTTTTTACGGTGAAGAAAATCTTTTAAGTGAATAGATAACTAAAAAAGAAATTCTGGCAGGGCACAGTGGGTCATGCCTATAATCCCAGCACTTTGGAAGGCTGAGGTGAGAGGATTGCCTGAGCCCACGGATTTAAGGCCAGCCTGGGCAACTTGGTGAGACCTCATCTCTACAATAAATCAAAAAATTAGCCGGACATGGTGGTGCATGCCTATAATTCCAGCTACTTGGAAGGCTGAGGTGGAAGGATCACCTGAGACCAGCAGGTCGAGGCTGTGGTGGCTGTGAGCGTGCCACTGCACTCCAGCCTGGGCGACAG
>NW_007258471.1:422083-436872 GCF_000164805.1 Carlito syrichta | reverse complement strand
CCCAAAAAAAAAAAAAAAAAAAAAATTCACTGAAGCCAAACAGACTCTCACAACGATGCCAGCTGGCACACTGGTGCCAATGGGTTCCTAGAATACTAACCTAGCAGGGGAAGCCTGTACTGAAAGGGGCCTGCCCTCCAAAAAATAATTCCGTTTATTTTTGGGGTCCCCCTTGTGTAGTCTGGATGTTCGTTTCCACCAAATCCCGTGTTGAAATTTCATCCCCAGTGTGGTGGTCTTGAGAGGTGGATCCCTCAAGAATATATTAATGCCCTCCCTCAGGTGGGGACCCGGTGGTAGTAAGGACTCCCGCTACTAACTCCTGAGAGAGCTACTTGTTAAAAAGCGCCCTGTCAGCCGGACTCGGTGACTCAGCCTGTAATCCCGTGCTTTGGGAGGCCGAGGTGAGTGAATGGCCTGAGCCTGCGGGTTCGAGACCCGCCTGGGCAACTTTGTGAGACCTCATCTCTACAATAAATCAAAAAATCAGCCGGGCATGGTAGCGTATGCCTGTAATTCCGGCTATTCAGAAGGCTGAGGCGGAAGGATCGCCGGCGCCCAGCGGGTCGAGGCTGCAGTGGCCGGGAGCGGCCACTGCACTCCAGTCTGGGTGACAGAGTGAGACTCCGACTAAAAAAAAAAAAAAAGAAAGGCACCCTGGCACTGGCCCTCTTCTCTTGAGTGGGATCTCTGCATACATAGTGCCCCCTCACCTCCTGCCATGAGTAGAAGCAGCCTGAGGCTTTCACCAAATGCCCAGTCTTCCAACCAGCAAAGCAATGAGCCAAATAAACCTTTTCTTTGTAAATTGCCAGGTCTCCATTTTTCCTTTATAGAAACAAAAACAGACTAAGACACCCCGTAAACTCTGTGATCCAATAGTCCTGAGGAAGTATAACATAGGTATTCTGGTAAGTCAGTTATTCAGCCATTAACTCAATAAATGAGTGTCTACTTTGTGAGGGGCAAAGTGCCAAGTGCCAGGGATACAACGATAAATTCCTTGCCTCTAAGGGGTCTACAATTCAGTGAAAGGAAATAGATGTTATAATTTAAATGCTAAGTGCCACGATCCAGGGATGCACAGTGTTCCATGGGAACAGAGGGAAGGGACACCTTCAGGTCACCTAGAAAACTGGATGGATGGTAATGTCACTCATCCAAACTAGGGCTCCATGAAGAGGAGGAGGAGGAGGAGAAGTTTAGGGGAGAAGGTAATAAGTTCAGGTTTTGTTATGCTGAGTTTGAAGTGTTTGTGCAACTTCCAAGTCAGGATGTCCAGAGGCAGTTGCATGAACAGGCCTACAGCTTAGATGAGAGGTCAAGGTTAGAGACCCATACCCGGAGGCCATTAGCACACAGGCAGTAGTTGACAGGCCATTAGCACACAGACAGTAGTTGATGATGTTGCCTTGGAAGAGGGCATAGTGTTGAGAGGCGCTGTGAAACACCATCGTCTAAAGGGCAGACAGAGGAAGAAGAGCTGGAAAGATAACCAGAGAAGTAGTAGAGATATATAGGCTTGGAGTCAGATGTGAACGAGTAAGATCAGAAAAATCAAGATAGGATTTTCAAGACAGTCTCAATATCTTCAAAATATGAGTTTAATGACAGAGTTATCTACTATTCCACAAAAGGACTGCCCTATTTTCAAAAAATTTGCACCGGGTCTTCCACATGTGTTAAGAGATAGAGAAGATAAATTAGAACATTATACTGCACACCTAATGCTAATACTACCAAGCACAATATAACTGTTAGACAACCTGGAAGGCACTTTGGGATTCTTTTTTTTCAATGCCTCAGGGCATCGTTCTCAGCTCCGATTATTGTTGCCCTGGTCAACTGTGGGAGTGCTGATAAATGGAGAGTTAATTGACCAACGTATAAAGCAACCTTTAAATGAGAGGCTGGCTAGCAGTGACAGAGAAAGGGTATTCGGATCCTAACTCAGGCTAGGAAGCAGCTGACCCAATCAGAGACATGAACCCATCAGGAAAAGGTAAAACCTTTCATCCTTCTGGTCTTTTCTCCACCCTCGGCCCCTACTGATGCATATGTGAGACTTGTCATCTAGAGGGAAAGTCAGAGAGCAAATCATCCTCCCATCCCAGATTCTAATATACTAGAAATGATGGGAACACCTGTATCTACGTTTCAGGGCCTCTCAATAGCCTTCCAAAGGCTTGGATCTGAGTTCATAATGGTCTAGCTCACGAAATTTCATAGGGCCAAGAGAAACAGATTTATACATCTGTTTCCAAGGCCAAGCCTTTCCTAAAAGGAATCCTCTTGGCTGGAGGAGGGGTCCCAACCGATGTGGTAGGAACGGAGGGGGCTACATGCATTAATTGTGTGTCTTCCTGGGCTCTGATGATAAGGTCACTCCATGCTTGTGTGCTAGCAAACTGTCAGTTCTGTTACTGTCCTAGTCAAAGGCAACAAGTAAACCTGTGCTAGGGGATGCTCCCCCCAAGACCGCCAGATTCCAGCACTGCCGTGACCCGCGATGGTCTGACAAAGAACAAGAGCTGTTCCGTGACAGTCACGACCGCCCACCTGGGAATAACTCCCCGCCTATCCCTGCTGGGTGGGATTGCTGGGTTTGGAAAGGCATTTGCTGAGTGACGCTGCTCCTGATGGGAAGCGAGTGGGAAAGGAGATGCTGGAAGGGGGGAAGGAGTGGGTGTGGGTGTGAGCCAGGGCTGCTTGCTGCTGCCGCCTTGTGCTGTCTGGACGTCGTGGGGAGCTGTGGTTGTGCTTTCCTTTGAACGATGTGGAGCGGGGGCTATTCGTCCTCATCCTCATCCTCATCACTGTCATCATTATCCTCGTCATCAGAATCGTCCTCATCGTCCTCGTCCTCTCCGTCTTCACCGTCACTGTCATCATCTTCGGTGTTTATCTTTCCAGAGAGCACATCCTCAACCCAGTCCTCCAGCTCTTCAGCTGTGGGCAGGTCGTCGTCATCTGGAATCTCCATCCAGACACTGTCAGCCTGAATGAGAGACAGAGTGAGGGGGTGAGGGAGTGAGGGAGGGAGTGAATTAATGACTACACGAAGGCTGAGCCAGACCAGTGAGTTCCAAGTAGCCGTGCTGTGTGGCCCTGGGTCTCCTCGACATGTCAAAAACGTGCCCATAGTTAAATGGAAATGCCAAGTTGCAGAATAGGATGCATGGTATCCTGTTTGTGTGACATAAAAGGAAATGTGTATTCCATTACCCAGCTGAATATGTATACGACATTTCTGCTAGGCTACCCGTGCAACAACCGCCCATGGCTCCCTTGGGAGTGAGACTATGGGTTGCACCAGGACAGGGTCCGAGTATCCTTTTCACTTTCTATCCAACTGTTCTATTTTAAAATATTTTAAGTTGAGCATATTTTTAAAAAATTACTTGCTATTATGATTCATTTAGAAAGTAATTTATGAAGTAAATGAATATAGAATTTCTTAGGTGCGTGAACACCTACCAAAAAGGCAAAAGGACATGGCTAACTGGCCCCCACTCCGAGCAGATTCTGCCTTAATTAATTTCAGCTCTAATGATCCTCTATAATCTTCCGCTGTTTGTATCTATCCTCACTTCTGTTTTGTTATGGTGGAGTTGTATTGAGTGTCAGGGCTGAGGTCTAAAATTGCTTAGTCCACCTCACTAGCCTGTTCTACCCTCAGTTCATGGGTGCCTGAATTCTAAGAAGTTCCTTACTTGCGTGTGTGTGTGTGTGTGTGTGTTTCCTTCCCTTCTGTAGGCCTGGCTCTTGGCTGTGGCATAGTTGCCTGCCTGGGCTTCTGGGCCACAACTGCCCCTCCACCCGTTGTGCAATAACAGTTCCAGGTGTGGGTTCTCTCGTGTGAAGAGACCTTGTTGTTTGGCTTTGGGGGAAAATACAGGCGTTTACTGGGGCGGAAAGCTCCATATCACTGGGTCAGGTGAGGATGGTCCAGTAAGCAAGGAAATGCATCCAGAGAAGAGACATGGGACCCCAAATTATGGCTGGCTGGGAGACCAGGTTTGGAATCTCCTGGCAAGTTTCCTAAGCTTGGGCAGGACCAAAGGTCCTGCTCATCTCTGAAGAGGGCTGGGCTTCCGTAGATGATCTCACAATCTAGGCTGTGTAGCAGAAGACAGGGCACTCTGGGGATGCCTGAGCAGGCCTTCAAGGGGGATACTCACATCTGTCACATTCACCACCCCGATCTGTGGCCTGAATAGGTCAATCTTGAAAGTCTTCTCCCAGTAGGCAACCAGCTGCAGCAACAAAAATGAAGATGAGGCAGCAGACAGAGGGCATTCCCTGCTAAAGCCACTTTCTGTGGCTGGGCCCGCCCGTCATCCCATCACATCACCAGGCCGTCGTGGGTGAAAGGTCTCCAAAACAGCTGCAGGCGCTTGGGAAATTGGAGACTTGGCCCCAGCCCTCAAGTACTTTAAATAAGCATTAAATAAAAGATGTCACAGCACAAACTGTGGAAACATGTAATAGACAAGTTTCTACAGCTGTGAGGAAAAATATTACAGAGATGGTCTAATGTGGATTCCCAAATTACCCGTGGCTCTTTTATAAATTAAAGAGCCATTCCTCTCCACCATTGAAAAAAATCCCAAATCTGTCCACTCTTCTTCATCCTCTGTCACTCGGAGGCTGCAGTGCTCTCGCGTTAGCCACGGGCGTCGGTGCCTGCCTCTTCCCACCCATTTGTTCTCATCACAACAACCACAGGGGGGAAAACAAATCCCTTATCTCGTGCCACTCCGCTATATGAGTTGGCTGGGAAAGCCATCATGTCCCACGGGTTGGCACGCGCGTAAGTCAGAGGAGCGCAGAGAGCGTCTTCGTTCAGTCAGGCGTGGGCTCCAGGTGGACCCATCACTGACTGGGGAGGGACTGAAGGAGCAAGGGGCCACAGGGCTGAGAAGACGGAGGCATTCAGTTTAGAAAGTCCTGGGGAAATATACGGCCTCATGGAGACGGGGGATCTTCAGGCCGTCAATCAGAAGAGTCTGAAGATTTATCCTTTGCAAAAACCCAGGCTAGCATATAGAACTGGCCAGAAGAACTGCAGACCATCTGCAAGCTTACATAACAAAATGGATAAACTAGAAATACCACCAGGCAGAGGCTATATAAACAAAGCTGTCCTGCATGCAGTCTTAGATGGCCGTGACTTTGTTATAATTACCCAGTGTTACAACATTGGTCTCAAGTATCATGAAGTCTTTACCTTTGATTCACCCATCCTTACAATTGGATTGGTTTTCAGGACCTTTGAGATTCTTAAACTCTCTCAATTTTCTTTTTTTCTCTTCTTCCCTCTCTCCCCTCCCCTTCCTTCCCTCCCCTCCATCCTTCCCTCTTTCCTCCCTCCCTCCTTCTTTTTTTCTCTTTCTCTCTCTCTCTTTCTTTCTTTCTTTCTTGATGAAGCCTCACTTGGTTGGCCAGGCTGGTCTCAAACTCTTGGCCTCAAGCGATCCCCTTGCCGCAGGCTCCCAAAGTGCTGGGACTACAGGTATGAGCCACTGTACCCGTTCTCAGTTTTCTCTATTTAATCACAGTATTGTCAGCCATGACCTATGCAACTAATGATAATTCCTGGAAGATAAAGTTATCATTTATAACCTAATGATAACTAAACTGGTACTGATTACCAGCGGTTAACTCTTACCTAAAACAGTCACTAGACCAAGTTTGGCATCACATAGAGCTAGGTTGGGATATCACAACCACCACTTACTAGCTTTAACCTCTCCAGCTACCATTCTTTTCATCTGTGTGATAAGAATGATAGTAGTACCTACTTCGTAGGGTTGCTGAGAGGCTTAGCTGTGATGATGCATGCAAATAACTTATTCTAGGTCCAGACGTACAGTGGAGTATATTAGCTATGTGTATTATTCTTACCGCTGGGTTCAGTCTATGCAGTGTAAAATTCTGTCTATTCATTGACACTGGCAAGAGTGTGGACTTTAAGATTCTCACGCATTCGTCATGAGCTAGATACTATGCTAGGTCCTACGGAGAACGTGATAAACAAGACAGGCGTACTCTCTGCCCTCAGAGAGGTTACTCTTTCTCTGCACAAAGTTCCTAACTCTATGCAAAGTGTTCATCTCTGATTTTTATTATTAATTGAGGTTGCCTTGGAATGATGGTCCCCACCCAAAAATAAAAGCAGCTCTAGGGAGGAATAGTGGTGAGCCCCCCAAGGAGCTTCAACTCTGGTCTCCAGGGTGTGAGATGACTGCATCTAACCATTTCAGTGTCAGCCCCAGATCCCAAGTTCAATGCTGCCCCAAGAGCCAAGATCTCCCATACTGGATGGGGTGGCCACTGGGTTTCTTCGAGTGCTTCTACATTTTTCACCTTTTCCTCCATATCTGAGGGTCTTGTGCTAAACACAGACATGGAGCTGTGATGACCACTGAGGGTGGGGCCCTGGCCAGAGTCACTCACCAGAGGAAAGTCGTCTGGGTCGATCCACAGGATGCTCAACTCAGGGTTGTCAGTATTGTCCCGGGCAACCTGTTTCAGAATCTCCAGGAACTCGTAGCCATCTGAAGCAAGATTCGAGAAGGTTGAGTAACCCCTGCACACACATGGCTTCCAACATGGAGAGCCGAGAGTGTGGTTTTTCCACGAGGGTTTCTTAGGCCATCTGGTACATACCCTCAATGATAGGATTATTCTATAAAATGAGTCAGATAAGAGCTCCAGTCACAGAGCAGCTTATACAAAGGAACCAATAAAAAAAATGTGAACAAAGGATTTAAAGTTCACATGGAGCTGGCTGGTTTTTAACTGGAAGCCAAGCTTCATTTGTTGATCTGCTTGTGAAAACTGACCAAATGGGGTCAGAAAGGTCAGGCCCAGGACAGAGGAACTCCTGCCTGTCCTCAGTGATCCTGTGCCCGTTCTGGAAACAGATCACTTGCTGTCCCACAGAGTTCCTTGTAACATTTGCTCTTTGGACCAAGAACACGTAAGGCTAGACCCTTAGTTTTCCATGACCGGGAATTCCTAAAACCTTCAGACCGAGAGAGCTTCTGCTTTTCAGTCGGCTTCCTGGCTTTGAGATAGCGAATGGGGTTCTCTCCCTCCCTCACCATTTCCTTGTAACTGTGCCCTCCTCCAGTCAGCAGGAATCTTCATCTCCAGGGAGAGATGATTCATAAGAAACGTGGAGACAAGACTCATAAACTTCCAGAAAATAAACTTTTTAGCTTTAAAAGCCTAAACTGGAAGGACTGGGAACATACAATTTTTGACATACACAAAAATGTTTGGAGAATGTGTAGTAAGAGATAACATTCTCTCAACCCTCAATACCATCACTGCCCCCCACCACTAGAAACAGAGAAAGAGTTTAGATTCTAGAATGTTTCTGAGAATAAACTGTGTCTATCTGAGTGTGTGTGGAAGAATACAAGCCATGTGTATATGTGTGTCCATATGCAGAATCTCCATTATTTCGGGTAATCGATGTATAGGAGCAACATACATTATACGAGAAGAGACCCAGAAAAAAACAGAATTATTTTTTGTGGGGTGGCCCCTTGCAGTACAGGCTTTCCCCACTAGGTAAGTCTTCTAGGAACCCACTGGCATCGGTGTACCATCTACCGTTGTTGTGAGAGGCTGCGTTCAGATTCATTGAATTTTTTTTGGAGATTCTTTCAACACATTTGCCCATTTCATGATGGGTGGTTTACAAGCACACCTGCCCACATCATGCTGAGTGTTCAGCAGTTTATGTTTTTTTTTTAACCCTATGACTTCTGTGCCCCACCCTCCCTATTCACCCAATCTCACTCTGAGTGATTTGGCTTTTTTTTTTCTGAGTAAAAAAAGTCCTCAAAGGGAAATGTTTTGCCCATATGGAAGAGCTGAAACAAGAAACAGCAGAAGCACTAAAAGGCATCAACACTGATGAGTTTGAAAACTGTTTTGAGCAGTGGAAAAAGCAGCTTGATAAGTATCTTACATCAAGTGGAAAGTACTTTGAAGGTGACCGAAGTTTAAACATGTAAGAATAAATACACACATTTTTATAAGTAAATTCTGGGTTTTTGGCATTCCTCCTTGTATACAGGAGTGTTCAATGTATAGGAGTATGAGAGATCCATGTTTTGTTTTAGAATGAAACTCTGGAAAATGGAAAGATCCCAGAATCCCTTTGAGAACCCCTTAATGCAGGTGCCCTGGGGCAGAAGGTCTGTTAGAAGGCCCCGCAGAGTTGTCTGTGGCTCTGAGGAACACGGCCACGCTGAGATCCTGTGGCTGAGATGGAGAGAGCTAGTGGCGGCCTGTTTGCTCAAGAACCAGAGGTCAGACACAATGACAGACTTCTTTGAAGATGCCAGTGTGGACAGATGGTGATGACTCCGACCAGAGGTACACCCTACCCAGTCACACCTAAGAGCCAGCAAGACCCTGGATCCCTTGGGATGGTGGGATGGGGATGGGAGACCAACACTTTTTAAACCTGGTTTCCACTATTCAGTGGAAATAGAAATCAAAATAGAAATTTAGGTCTAAACAATAAAGTTCTATTTCTTGCATAGCTGAATTTCTGGCTTGAAATACATACTTTCAACGCAAGCAATTCACCAACTGTTTGGGAATTTAGCATGTAACTGCCTTTCCTTTGCAATTTTTCTTCTTCTGCCCAGGATCCCAGCAAACTTGACTCTGTGGCCTCTGTTTAGCAAGCCTCTCTTCTCTCCAGCATGCAAGGCTTTGTGTGGCTATTTTGGACTCTGGGTATAGATTTTTCTCTACACTTCCTTATCGCTAATGTATTCCAGGCAAAACGCATGCTATTCTTAGCAGCTCTGCTTTGAGTTGGTGTAGTCACTCTAAATGTTGCTAGCTCACAGTAAAGATTCAGACTGAGCCCTCCCAGGCCTTATTACCTGGAAAGCAGAGCAACCTCTAGTGGAAAAGAGGGTCTTCGTGGCATGCAGCCCCTTTCCACAGGTGCAGGGTTGGCCAGGGTGACTTTTCAATCTATGTTCTTAACTATATTGCTTATTTGCTTATGATAGGTCAGATACCTGGGATCGATAGGACCCTAAGCTTTAGAATTCATCGATCTATCATCATGGGGGGACAGGGGTGGCAGTGGGGGTAGGGTACTACTCTTGCTGCCTGTGGGGGCTGAGAAAGCCAAGTCCCTCCAGAGTATCATTGACTGCTCTGTGTGGACACTATGGCTCCTTGTCTAGGCATGCGACTGTGTGCAGTCTAGCACCGGGAGTGGGTTATATACAGTCTTGGATCCGTGTGGTTAAGAAGGCGCTCACAGAAAAATTCCTCCCCAAGACAGTATATCATGGGAGCAGTTCCTTCTGGCTCCAGTTTCTGATTCCATAACTGAAAGTTTCATGGATGGTTGTGCCATGGTCCCACCCTGGTTATCTGCAGATTTAGGGTCCATAATGCATAGATGATGGGAGGGGGATTCCCCCAAAACAACTTTTGTTACTATTTTCAGCTGCAGAGAAGAGAAGAATGATTATAAATGAGGTGGCAGTGCTCTGGAAGATGAGAAAGAGTTCAATGTAAAAAAGGACCTTCACAAATCTGAAATTCACAAAGAGGGTGAAATGCTACCACACAGACCAACTGCAAGGAGAACGTAAACGTGAGGTACAAAAGATTGACTCACATAAAGGGAAAGGAAAGACTTCCCAGGCACAAGCCTTGAGTGGGACAAGATCCATGATCAGAACTACAGACTGATTACACGACAGAGCCCTGCAGTTTTCTGATGGGAAAATCCCATGCCATGTTGGGAGTTATAAAAAGGAATGCTACATACAAGAACACACATACCACTTTCCCAGTCTACATCCCTAAGCAGGTTCAGAGAGGAAAAGGAAAAGATTGAAGAAACAAAAATTGGATCCCACAAGAAAAATCATATGGATTATGGGTTTTATGGAAACAAGTCAGAAGTGTGGTTTAACACCTGTTTTTAAGAACAGGAAAGGTTTTTGTGAGGAGAATATTCCTTGTGTCTACAGAGGAGCAAGAAACTCTCAAAAACCATTCCCAGAATAAATTAATAAGACGGACATTAAAGCTAGAGAAGCTTCATTAGACTACTTTCAGGGTGATGGATTCACTAATGGGCAACTGTCTGAGTCCCTAAATATTTTCAAAGCACAACAAAGCCTATCCTTCAGGGAGGCAACCCAGCATAACACTTAAACACATGGACTCTAGGGCCGAATGACTTGGCCCAAATCCTGGTCGTGCACTTGGAGTGTGACTTAGGGTAGGTTATTTAACATCTGTAAAACGAGAATGATAATACTAGAATCTACTTCTTAGGGTGGTTGTGAGTTAAGTAAGTCAGTGTCTCTGAAGCACTTAAACAGTGTCTGACACAAGATTCAACCATTATTCTTCCTAAATTACCTTACATTCTTATGTCCGAACTCACGAAAGCTGAAGGGAACTCTCTAAGCCTGGCTATTCATCTGTTTATTCAACACATATACATTCAGTGCAGTCATCTGGGCACTGGGAATGGTTTAGATACAATCTTGGATCCCTGTGGTATGGAAGATACTCACAGAAAATTCTACCACAGACAGTACATCATGGGTTTCTTCTGGCTCCAGTTGCTGATTCTGTGACCAAAGGCTTCAAGGATGGCTGTGAGCACCCTGCCTCAATAACTGGGGGTTACAGCAAGGTTTAATGTTTTTGCTCTTAAATCATCAGCTAGCTTGGAGATTCCTGATTCGAGGCTGATAAGCCTCCAAGGCACTCCCTTCTTCAGATCCAGCCTTGAGTACAGACCTGTTTGAATGGGTTTTCATTCATCTGGAAAAGCTGAGTTAAGGCAGCTAACCCGGTCTCACGTGTACTCAGTTGCTAAAACTGTAAGTTACAAGTTCAATTTCCTCCTGAGAGCTTCTGTTTTTGTAAAACTGGCAGGTGCCCTGGAAACAGGAGTGTCTACTGCAGATCCTCCCTTTTTGACCAGGAAGGCAGGTGTAGCAAGCTTCATTTCACTTTTGTAATTTGACATTAAGTACAGGACTAGTCCACAGTTGCAATTACATGACTTGAATGAATAAGTTTGAAATGAGCAAATGTTTCCTTTGTCAGTGATGGACCTGGCTCAGAGGACTTTTAAGATTGTAGTCAAGTATCTTTCAGAAGAAATTGCCCTTCATTCCAAAAAAGTATGTTGAGAAAAAGTGGGAAATGTGAGTCAAAGATCTGTAGGCTAACAGCTATCTAAACAGAGACTCGACCACTATTCTCTGCGGTTATTAGAAAAGCGCCAATTCTCAGAGCCAGAAGAAACCTTCAGATGTTCTAGTTATCCAGGTAGGTGAATAGCCTCCACTCAAAACGTATGCTATTTTTTTCTCTTGAATATTTCCAGGGCCATGATCCTTTGACCTCTCTAAAGGCTGATTACAGAGTTGATAATCCTAACAGTCAAGAATCTTTTCCTTGCATCCAAATGAAATCTCCTTTTTCACAAGAAGTTCACTTGCTTATTTCTTCCTTGTGGACATAGGGCATTGTTCTTCATATGCAGAAAATTTGTAATCATGTTTCCCCAGCCTTGCTTTATGAGTATTTATTGAGCACTTACTGGGTATTGAGTACTTTTGAATTGAATTGAATTTTTCATTTTATTTTATTCATTTTATTTTATTTTATTTTATTTTAGTCAGGGTCTTACTTAGTTGCCCAGGCTGGAGTGCAGTGGCACAATCACAACTCACTGCAGCCTCGACCTCCTGGGCTTAAACAATCCTCCCACCTCAGCCTCCCAAGCAGCTGAGACCACAGGTGCACACCACCATGCTAATTTATATATATATATATATTTTTTTTTATATATGATGTCTCATTATATTGCCCAGGCTGGTCTCGAGCTCTTGGGCTCAAGCAATCCGCCTGCCTCGGCCTCTCAGAGTGCTAGAATTATAGGAGTGAGCCACCGCACCTGGCCACACTTAACCTTTACAACTTGTCTTGGTGAAGGTTGGGAAGATTCTTATCTTCATTTGGACCCAGGGAAGGTAAGTGCCTTCTTGCCTCGCATCCTGTGCTAGCAAATGGTGGCATCTGGAGTCTGGCTTAGGTCTTCACCTGCTTGTGTGAAGTCATTTCCACGACCTTCTGCCCTCCAAGTTCTCTGCAATCCTCCAGTGTTGCTGCCATCTTCCTTCTTTCAGTCTGTGCTTGAGATCTTCAAGCCCAGTGTGAAAGCTTCAGCATCAGGAAAGCAGGGGCTGGGATGCTGAGAGAACTGTCTGTGGGGGCGGCTCCAGGGCTGGGGGGCTGGCTCTGCCCTCACTGCTGACCATGCCATGAGTCCTTTCCTCTCCACGGCTGTGGTGCGGTGGGTTGGCTAAACTCAGTGACGGCTCTGAGTGGGACCGGAGTCTCAGAGACGGTCCTAAATAAAGTAGAGAGTCGTGGAGTTGTGAGAACTGCACTTCCTCCCTAGCCACAGGGCTTTGAGACCTGAGAGTCCCTGACCCCGGGGTGAGGGCTGCACATAGAGCCTTTCCCACGGCAAGTGAGTGAGTGGCCCGTGGGAATCCCATCTCTGTGGGAGGAGAAACCGGTGATTATCCTCCCCTGTTTCCCTGGCAAGGACTGGTGGGAATGAGACCGCACCAAGCCCTGGGGGACCCGTTCCAGGCCAGGCGGCCAGACACGGCCATTTCAGGAGTCAAGGCCCCCTTCAGCAGGGGCACGTGCGTCTCAGACTAAATCAGTGGCCCGGGAGCTGAGAGGCCCACAGTGTGCGGCCCACCCTGCCCTGCCCTGCCCCTGTTCTCCTGACCCCGTCCTCCTGACCCCACTCACTGGCAAGCAGGTTGAGTCCATTCCACAAAGGCTCTGAGAGGAAGCCTCCCTGACGGCATGTCACCAGAAGCTATGGGCCTCAGGGTCTCTCTGCTCCTGGAAGAGAGACCTAGGCTTGGGAGGGCTGAGCTCTGAGAGTGGATCCTGCCACGGCTCCTGTGGCCCACAGACAGACATCACGCAGCTCAGAGTTTGTGTCTGGAGGGGGCACTGGCTCTGGAGTTTGAAGACATTGCACAGGTCACTTAACGTCTCTGGAACATTTCCAGTGACAGCTGTCACATTACCTCTCAGGCTGGTGGATAGTCATGAACCACTATGATCAGGTGAGGATGATAAGGCACAGGCAGAAGGGCCTCTTTTCCCCGCCTCCCCATTATCCTTTTATTCATTTTAAGTTTTTTTTTTCCACTACTGTCATACTTCCTTGATGGGAAGGGTTCATTTTTTCATCAGGCAGTTATATTTTGAGTGCCCTCAACATATCAAGCCCGAAGGTCATTTGCTGAGACACAAAGGGGCACCGAGCAGGTGACTGTCTTCAGGTCCCCTCTCGAAAAGGCCTCATCGGTCCTCAGGCCAGAGCCTACTCAGTAGGGATAGAATTATCAAAAGGCAGCACAGTACCTGAACGTGGGCCCTTTGGGGAGTCTCAGGAGACAGACAAGGCTGGGAGCTCTCCTCTGACAAGACAGAGTTGTCAAGAAGTCACCTGTGAGACCGAGATAGCCACGTAGGATAAGGGGCATTGTGTGGGCCCCGTGGCTTTGAGCTGGTGCTTGAGACATGTGAATACCCTACCACTTCTTACCACAGCCCTGTTTCTCTGCTTGTCTTCTCCTGGCCCTAGGATCCCAGAATTGTTTTTTTTTTTAAAAGTCACATGATTCGGTGTCACGATGGACAGACGCTTAAGGTGGTGGTGACAGAGCTCAGACGTGGGCTGGCCTGCAGGGTTTGAATCCCAGTTCTACCACTTAGCGACATAAGCTGCAGCCATTATTTAATGTCTCTGTACCTGTGTTTCCTCAGTTGTGCACAGGGGAAGATGATAACAACAGTGTCAACTACCCAGGGTTGTTGTGAAGATTAAATGTGTTGATATTTGTTGAGCACTTGGAACAGTGTTCAGCACCTAGTAAGAAGCCAATGGCAAGTATGATAAACCAGATATAAATCTGGAAGTTCAAAGGCGCAATTAGCTTCCTACTTGAGACAACTGGTCTCACAAACATTGTACAAGCATCCAAGGCAGTCAAAGCTCGGGTGGAACAGGGCTGGGGGATGTTCCTTCCAGTGCCTGTCCTTGCATCTCCTGCTCGTTAGTGCTAATATTCTCGATGCCCTCGGAGGGTATCCATCCAGCATGCGCTCCTGTAGAAACGCTGCTTTGCAGCCAGGCTCAGTGGCTCAGCCTTAATCCCGCGCCTTTGGGAGGCTGAGGTGAGTGGATTGCCTGAGCCCGCGGGTTCGAGACCCGCCTGGGCAACTTGGCGAGACCTCATCTCCACAATAAATCAAAAAATCAGCTGGGCGTGGTAGCGCATGCCTGCAGTTCCAGCTACTCGGAAGGCAGAGGCGGAAGGATCGCCGGAGCCCAGCAGGTCGAGGCTGCGGTGGCCGGGAGCGGCCACTGCACTCCAGTCTGGGCGGCAGAGTGAGACTCCAACTCAAAAAAAAAAATAAAAAAAAAGAAACGCTGCTTTGCAAACCTTTCGTGGAGTGCTCTAAAACAAATGTCATCCTGACACAGACACATCTGGGGGTGGCAGGGAAGATAGTCGTTCATTTTCAAACCTGTCAGACGAGCAGCTCGGTCCGGCTCTCAGCACATGGGAGCTGGAGGAGACTGGAAATACAACCAAGTTCTCAAGCATCCAAGTGGTTCTGCTCGCTTTTCACTCCCCCGTAATCTCTCCGATCTGCACTCCCTC
>NW_007258471.1:406936-422063 GCF_000164805.1 Carlito syrichta | reverse complement strand
CAGCCTCGACCTGCTGGGCTCCGGCGATCCTTCCACCTCAGCCTTCTGAGTAGCCGGAACTACAGGCGCGCGCTACCACACCTGGCTAATTTTTGATTTATTGTAGAGACGAGGTCTCCCCTAGTTGCCCGGATGGGTCTTGAGCCCACGGGCTCAGGCAATCCACTCACCTCGGCCTCCCAAAGCGCTGGGATTACAGGCTGAGCCCGGCTGTTTTCTTGTCTTTCAAATGCTGGAGGGCGAGAAGGTGGTGGAAGGTGGACTGGATGATGGCTTAGCTGTTGTCAGGGCAGCAACTCTTAGTAGGAGGCAAGTCTGGAGCAGGACCTTGTGGGTAAGGGTGTGGGCTGGGAAGCCAGACAACCTTCTGCATTGTTCCAGTTCCAGTGCGTCCCAGCAGGTTAAGCTCTCTCAGCCTCAGCTGCCTCAGTTGTAGAATGGGAATAAAAATGACACCGCCCTCGTGGGGTTGTTGCCATACAGGCGGACAGTCATCATGCCTTCCTCATCAAACATGATGCATTTAGAGGTCCAGAGAGCCTGCTAGAATCTGAATCTTGGCTTAGATACAGAAAGTGATTGTCTGCTTATCTTCTCCTGGCCCTAGGATCTCAGAATTGGTTTGTTTAGAAAAGTCACATGATTCGGTGTCACGATGGACAGAAGCTCTAAAACTCACTTTTTAAACTCTAAAACTCACTTTTCTCACGCATACTCATGCAGACAATAGAGAGTGGCTTTAGGGACTGGATGAGGTCATCTACATAAAGCTTCCAACACCATCCTGTTAGCTCTTTAGGAAGAACTGCTCTATCTTCCTGGTTGTATGACCTTTTTCCTTTGCCGGGTAGGAATCTGGTGGGGGCAATAAGCTGTGTTTCATGTTTTAACAAGAGCAAAGGTATTCAGAGGAACTTTTATTTTGCGGGAAGGAAATTCCCAGTCCTGCAGCCAGGCCCCTCGCCCCGGGTTACACATGGGTGCCCTGTGGTAAATCACTGATTAACCAGAGTTCACTTTCAGACAAGCCCTTCCCTTTCCTAGCCTGGAGTGGTAAGGCCCTCGCTGAAAGAAGATTTCTCCCCTTTCCCCACCCTCACCGCTTCAGGCCCAGGGATGTTTGTGCAGGGAGGAGGTGGCAGTGGTTTCAGAAGCCTGATTCATTACAGTAGCAATCTCGGTCAAACAGGTTTCTGCAACTCCAGGGAGGCCTCTTTGTTCCATTGTTCCAGAGGACCAGACAGGCCTCCCCACGATCCTGAAAGGGGCCAGGTGGAGAGGGAAGGAAGCCCCCTGGAGTCTGGCCAGCTGGCCATTGCCTCTGGCAACTCCATCTCTGTTCACACAACACCCAGGATCCAACTCTGTTTGATGACAGCTTGTAAACCTTAGGCAAATGGCTGCCTTGCTATTTGCTCCTCCGGGGGAGGGGGGTGGCCAGAATCTGCGGAAAGAAGTTTAAATTACACTGGCTTTTTTTGTTTTTTTGGACAAGGACTCTGCAAGTCTATGAATGTCTATCAATGGACATTCAAAAAATTTAATGAAAAAGCCAAGGAGCTCTCAGATCATTTGGAACATAAATTTGGTTTTGAGACAATGGAATATTATTCAGCCCTAAAAAGAAATGAAGTACTAAGACATGCTCCAAAACGGATACACCTTGAAAACAACAATTACGTGGCAGATGTCAGACACAAAAGGCTACATTATATGATTCTAGTATATGATTCTGTTTATATAAACTGCCCAGTATAGGCAATCTATCGAGGCAGTAAGTAATTCATGAGTGAGATGGAAATGAGATTAACAGCTAATGGGTATTTTTAATTACCTTTTGAGGTGATGAAAATGTTCTGGAATTAAACAGTGTTGATGTTTCACAACTTTGTGTCTATATTGAAAACCACTGAACTGTACACTATATAAAAGGGTGACTATTGGTGTGCAGATTATATCTTGACTTTAAAAATTGTATGATAAAAAATCTTGGGTTTCAGTCTGAGTGTAGTGGCTCATGCCTGATAGTCCTAGAGCTTTGGGAGGCTGAGGCGGGAGGATGACTTGAGCTCAGGCGTTCAAGATCAGCCTGGGCAACACAGCAAGACCTTGTTTCTACAAAAAGAAAAAAATTAAAAATCAGCCAGGTGTGGTGGTGCATGCCTCTAGTCCTAGCTGCTTGGGAGGCTGAAGTGGAAGGATCACCTGAACCCAGGAGACGGTCATGCTACTACATTCTAGCCTAAGCAACAGTGAGACTCCAACTCAAAAAAAAAAAAATTGGGTTTCAGTTTGTAACCAACTATGAAGGCTGATAATGTATTGCCAAAAAAGGGGGGAGGGGGTGGAAGCGCTGGTCCCAAAGCAAAGTCTTTGAAACTCAATCTTGGTTGTCATCTAGCTAATCAACTGCCAGACAGATATTTATTGAGCACCTACCAGGTGTCAAGGCTCTGTGTGAGAATCAGCTGTCTGTTGATGAACAGGACACTCTGTCCCGCCTTTAGGATCCGCCACTGACTGTTCTCTCGGCCACTGACTGTTGTTTGACTTCTCTGAGCCCCTATTTCCTTCTGTCCAGTGATCGTCTCCAGATCTCTCACTACAGGCACGCCAGGAGACGGAGGTCCATGGCAGATCCCACAGAACCTGACATCACCAGGAACAGTGGCTCCCAGGCCTGATGGTGCACTGGAACTTCCCCCAGGGCCCCCCCAAAGTCACAAGCTCCTGAGGCGCTGTCTCAGCCAGCCTGAGCTGGCTTGGTGGCTTCCAGTTCTGCCCACGGTCAGGTCTGGGGACCCCTGCCCAGGCTGTTCACAGCTCAGTCAAGGCCCGGCTGCTCAGCCATCCTAAATGCCTTTTCTGGTTACCTTCTGGATTGTCCCGGGTTTTTCGAAACGCCCTTCAGAGTCTCCCCTGCTTCCCTCCCTTCGGAGACCCTGGGATCACGGAGCGCTGCCGTCCGGCCCAGCGTCGTATCACCTGCAAAACTAATTCTCCTCCACTCACTCTCTACCGGCATCGGAAAGAGTGAAACCAGAAGAAAGCTGCCCAAGTTCCAAAACTAAAGTTACTCATCCATTGACAGGGCCCTCTCGCATTTTTTAAAAAGTTGCCTGTTTTGCCCAGTTCTTAGTATTCAGGGGAATGTTTTCCGTTCATTCTCCTAGCATAGACAATATTCCGTGGGTCAACATATACATGTATTATGAGCTTAAGGTAGGATTTATCTGTAGTCTAGGTCACAAAATCGGTAAATAAACTTTTAATGTGAACAGAAGTACACACACACACACACACACACACACACACACACACACACACACTGTAAAGCCAGGATGGCTTCAGACCCTTCCCAGTGCCCAGTGCCCCTCCTAGTGGGGGCCACTAAGCAGAATGTTTGAAGTTACGTCCACATCTTCCCATCCCCGAGCTGTGTGCACCACTGAAAACAGACTCATGCCTCACGGGCGACCACCAGGGGGTGTCCGATATCTTGCAGTCGCGGCGCAGTTGGGCCGTGAGGGCTGCCAAAGGTGAGAAGTCAGTTCTCTCTAACGGCTTAAGAGAGCAGATAGAGGGTTTCCTACCTGGGTCACTCTTCTCTGCAAAGGCCACAATGTGGATCCCGTTCAAATCATCTTCCTGGAGGAGAAAAGGAGCAGAGGTTACACCCCCAGGAGGAGAGATCCAAAGGACGGAGGCGCAGACAGGGACTCGGAGGCCGGAATGGAAAGACGGGAGGCGGGAGGCATGGAAGAGGAGCGGACACAGGTACAGAGGAGCCCAGCGTGGCACACAGTCAGGAGGGAAAGCTGATGAGCAGTGACGGACAGGGGAGCACGGGGCTTTGATCGGAATTTCGAGTCGATGGGTTGGCGAGACAGAAAAACACTAAGCACAGACAGGACATTAGCCCGAAACGAGTCTCACGCCTGTGGTCTGGTGGGTCCAGGAGAGCAGCAGAAAAAGGCAAAATGAGGAAGAATGTGAGTCTGGCTTATCAGGAGCTCTGAGGGCAACAGTCACTTGCGGAGGCCGCTCGGGGTTGGCAACTGTCTGTCTCTGTTTCAAGAATTCACCCCCAGCAGAGATACTCAGAGGTGGAGCTGACTGGAAATTTCTGGATGCTGCAGACAGATCCTGAAACTATCCCCAGATGGATCACAGACAGGAATCAACGGGGTCAATTGGGATGTGGGTCAGTGTTGTTCTCACAAGAATCATGTAAAAGTGTACCTCTTCTCTGTTCAGACTCTGCTGATACTTCTTTTCTTTTTCTTCTAGAGATGAGGTCTCAGTATGTTGCAGGCTGGTCCCAAACTCCTGGGCTCAAGTAATCCTACCACCTCAGCCTCCCAAACTGCTGGGATTACAGGTGTGAGTCACCGTGCCCAGCCAACACCTCTTACTGAAGAAACAGAGCCCATGCAGTACATGAGGATGCCACGATGACTGCAACCTCCAGGTAGTTTTCTTGGGGTCCTTTCTGTTTCCTCCCCAAAGCTTGCCAAATCAGGCTAAACCTCCGATGCATCTCTGTAAGTGTGGAAGTCTCCAGGAAGAGTCTGGAAGGTGGGAGTGTGGAGGGTGTGTGACTGAGATTAGTGGGTATGGCTGTGGGGTTGAGGGTGGGGAAAAGAAACCAGAGCATTTTAAATCTGAGGCAAGCAAGGGGCATTTCATGTTTCTACACCCTGGATAGAGGGATCGTATGACTTATGCTTCCACTGCATTGATTATTCCTGGAAAAAGTGGAGTGAGAGCTTGGAAGGGCCTCTGTTGCAGGAAACGCGATTCTCGGGAGACTTGGAGAGGAATCTGTGTGAGATTGAAGCACCTGGGGACAAAGCCGAGGGAATACTGATGATGGCAGACATGGGGAGTGAGATTCACAGGGCATCCTGACTGTTGTAGCCACATCCTCCTATGGAAAAAACTCCAGGCATCTCAACCCTCCTATGATCTCTGTTTCCATTTCAATTGATTTTAATGCTGCTGCAATCCTATCTAAATGCTAATTTTTCCCCTTTGAGTTTGAAATGGACAAAACCTCCAAAAATTCTAAGAGAGATTAAATGGAAAATATTATTATTAAAAACAAGAGAGTGGGCACTGCCTTGATCAAATTCTCTGGGGAATTGAATTTTACAGCTGTATGTGTGTATATGTACACGTGGGCCAGCTTATTATACAAACCCGACAGCAACCAGAAGGGGAGTCTGAGGTCTCAGTGTTTTACATTTGCTATTATCGCCACACAGAATCTCCCGATCAGTTTTCATTAGGCTAGGCTGTATCTCTGTCTCCTGCCATCAGATGGAAGTGAACGCTGTTAAGTCTGTGAAGCAGGCTTCATTTCTGTGTGCCCTTCTAGAACGCACTTGGAAATTGGCTTTAGAATTAAGAATCCATATTCGTTTTCTAAGAGGCTGCCCATAATACGGCTGTCACTCTCAGACCCAAGACAGTCCCTGGGTGGAGCACTGTCACCATCAAAGAGCCTCTCTCTTTGTGCATCTCAAAGATTCAGCACACAGACCTGTATCGGACACCAGCGAAGAAGCAGGCCTGTGTGAGGTGGCGGGTATTTTCAGTAATAAACTCATGGAGCATGACTGCACGGGCAAGCTGGCCAGTTGGGGTTATTCAGTGAGATTCTAGTGTGCGCTGGGGAGAAAGCTCTGAGCTGACCGCGGGCCTAAGCCCTGCCAGTGGTTTTCTCTGAACTCCACAGCCTTTGCTGCTAGATCACCCATTTGGTCATGAGTTCACGTTGCCTCAGAAACTCTGTTAATTGCTCAAATCTCCTTAACTGGATGGCAAGCTCTCTGAGGGAAGGTACTAGACCTTAAGATAACAACGATGATTGACATGGAAAATATACCTGCCGTTTGCCACCTTTTTCCTAAGTATTCTGTAAGGGCATGAGCTCGAAATCTCATATGAACATCTTTTCCTATTTAATGCCTAAAGAATTGAAGTGACTTACCTAAGGCCACAGAGCTAGTAGTGACAAAAGTGGGATTCAAACCAGTTGTCTGGCCCCAAAGCCCACTGTCTTGGTCCATTCGGGTTTCTATAACAAAATATCACAATCTGGTTCACTCATAGACGGAAAGATAGTTCTCGCTGTTCTCGAGGATGGGAAGTCAAGCACCAGCAGATTTAGTGCCTGGTGAGGCCTGCTTTCTGGCTCACAGACGGTGCCCCCATGCTGTGTTCACACATGGTGGAAGGGACTAGCTATCCTTCCAGGGCCTCTTTTAAAAGAACACCAATCCTGTCACGAAGGTAGAGCCCTCATGGCCTCATCACCTCCCAAAGTCCCCGCCTCCTAATACCATTGCTTTGGGGGTTAAAGTGTTAACATATGAATGTAGGGGGACACAAGCATTTGGGCCATGGCACCCACACTCTTTCTTCCTCACCACCACTCGCAGAACAGGCTCCACGAATCAACTGCCTCCTGCAGGGTTTGCAGAAGATGTTGCAGACTTGGATCAGTGGCTCTTACTTAAGTTGAAAGAGGTGGAAAAAAGACCTGTATAAAAGGAACTGAGCACAAGACCCCCGAAAGACCTGGAGATTCAGGGATAATGTCAGTGCATACCTTCTCCAGCACTTTGTATGCCCCTCTGTCACAGAGGTGAGCGTACCGAGCTGGGCTTACATGTCTTGAGACCACTCCATCTACTCAACCCTGAGCTCCTAAGGACAGGACACAACACTCATTTTTATATCTTCATTGCTTAGCACAGAGCCTCTTATTAATGCCAACTGAACTGAGCAGGAAAAAAAAGAGTATGGCAATAAAAATCTGACTCACTGAAGAAAATTAGAAAATATTAGAGAGACCAAGAAGAAACCACACATCAATTATTCACCAGCCAGATAGATGATCACCATTAACATTTTGCTCTTTGTTTCCCCTAGTCTCTGTTGACTGTTCTCATGTTGAATAAAGAGACACAAAGAAAAAAAGGCCAGCAGGTTCCCTCTTCAAGGTGTGATGGAGTGAACTAGGTGCTCATCTGTGGGTTCTCTGTTTTGGAAGTACTTTGCTGTTTCAATAGAGCGGGGATTCTTCGAGAAGGATTTTCTGACTCTCTTCCTCTGTGGGAAGTTGCCCAGGACTCTGGCTGGACACTTGGCTAGATGAAGGGTTGAATCTTCAAGGGGAATGCCGGGTTGGCACTAAGTCTGGGTTGCCCTGCCTCGCTTTGGCAGTCTTTAAAATATTTAAAATAAGTGAATAGCTCTTTGATTTATACAAGGCAAATATTACCAGGCACTAATTCCCTTAGTAACAATATATGATGTGTTTTCTATGGTCTGCATCCTTTAAAACCTGCACAATTGGGAGGCAAAGGTCAACAGTGGCTTTAGCTTTTGTTGGCTTTCCTGTCTTATTTAAATATCTTGCAATGTCTGGGGAAGTGGTGTTGATGATACAGACTTTTGAGCTCATTAAGTGGTCACTTTTCACGACCACATCGGTGGTCTAAGTGGCTGTGGCCAAGTGGACCACGGGAACGCCACTCTGTAGAGCAGTGCCCTTCTAGGGAGCACAGGTGGATGGGGAGGAGAGTGGGAAATAGCTCCTCAGAGGTCCCTCTGACCAATCGATTTCTACCTCTGAGGCAAAGATGACCCTGGCGGGGCCTGTCTCACCTTCCCTTTCTAGTAGGAGACTTGGATGAGGGGGCTGGTTAAGTCTGGTTGAGCTTCTGGGAAAGTCATGTGGCTGTTTCAGAATGAGTAGCTGGGAAGTGGTAAACCTTGCAGGTTGCCCTTTTCTCTACCTGGTTAAATTCAATACACCCCTTCCTCAACTGGAAGACAATTCAGTATGCAATAATGTGGAAAATATGAGTCATCACTGTTATTTTATAGTACAGCAAAAGGCTGTAATTGATCTTATTCCGTAAGTGAAAAGAAAGCAGAGAATGAGTTCCACCGAAGCAAGACGGTGAACTTCCTCTCTGAACATCTGCCTCTGAAATGACAAGGGGGAGCCTCT
Source organism: Carlito syrichta (assembly GCF_000164805.1). Taxonomy (NCBI): domain Eukaryota; kingdom Metazoa; phylum Chordata; class Mammalia; order Primates; family Tarsiidae; genus Carlito; species Carlito syrichta. The sequence continues at coordinate 414,037 of NW_007258471.1, read as the reverse complement.
CTGCAGCAGCATGGAATATGCAAGGACATAGGCTCTCCAGCTTCAGAATGGCATGGACTTGGGTGTGACACTGCTGTGTCAGTTAGGAAAGTCCCGGGGGAAGGCTTCCACAGCTTTGTATACTCTACCTTCCTGGAGCCTAGATAACTGAGACTTGTCTCTTAGGGATAAAGAAAAAAAATTTTTTTTTTTTAAGTAGAGATAAAGTCATGAGAGAACAGCAATAATCACTCTCAGTTTAAACTGGCACTTGTATTATACAAGACACAGATTAAGAACCCGGTTCAGATTCAAGGTGACTAAAGAAACGCGACAAGCAAATGCCAAGTGTGAGATCCTGAATTGGATCCTGGGCCAAGAAAAGGAAAGTTTTTCTCTTTTTTTTTTTTGAGTGGGAGTCTCACTCTGTCACCCGGACTGGAGTGCAGTGGCCGCTCCCGGCCACCCACCGCAGCTCGACCTGCTGGGCTCTGGCGATCCTTCCACCTCAGCCTTCCAAGTAGCTGGAACTACAGGCGCGCGCTACCACGCCCGGCTAATTATTTATTTATTTATTGTAGAGATGAGGTCTCACCAAGTTGCCCAGGCAGGTCTCGAACTGCTCAGCCTCCCAAAGCGCTGGGATTACAGGCTGAGCCACCGAGCCCAGCTCAGGAAAGTTTTTCTCTTGCAATAAAGGACGTTGGTGGCACAACTGGTCGGTTTGAATAAGGTCTACAGATCAGATAGCAGAATTATATCAGTGTTAATTTCTTGATTTTGATCATTATACTGTGGTTATATGAAAGAAAGTCCTTATCTTTAGAAAATACCTGCAGTGTTTAGGGGGAAAGGGGTGTGTCTGCTACTTAGTCTCAAACAGTTCAGGAAAAAAAAAAAAAAAAAATATATATATATATATATAATATGTATTTATATATACAGAGAGAGAATGATAAAGTAAAGATGGTAAAATGTTAACATCTGGGAAATCTAGGCGAGGAGATAATGAAATACTTTGCACTATTTTTGTACATCTGAAATTATTTTAGAGTGAAAAGCAAACGCAATTTTTAAAGGAATATTATTTTCAAAGCAGTGTTACATATCCTTTTGTCATTATCATTTTTAAATCTAGTAATAAGACCTTCTACAAGTTAATTTCTTGAAAGGTTTAAATGTTAGGAACGTATGTTTCTATTGTGCTGGGTTGTCCTTAAATAGTCCACTCTTTCTGACTGGATTATTTGAACTTCAGTGTCTCTTGTGAAATGTTTGCTCCACTTTCAAAAATCCAAATAAGTTACGTGCCAGTAAAACACTAAGTGTCAAGTTACTCCCTGGTTCTGTTCACCCATTGCTTCAGACTTTGAATTAAGGAACGAAATAAACAAATACTTCCGTGTTCATCTTTTTCTCCTCCCTTCCACCCCTGATCCCAAATGGTTCCTGGGGAAAACGCGGTCTCTCTGGGGAGACATAATAGAGAGAATGTGAGATTTGGCTCTGGATGACCTCCATTTAAGTGCCAAGAGCTAATGCTTATTAGTTAGGCGTTCTTGAGTAATTCATCAAATCTGTATGAACACTGGTTTCTCCATATATAAATGGAGCTAAAATAATACTTGTTCTCCGTTATTTTCTAGATCTGATGAAAGGTACAAGTAAACGGATACATGAAAGGCTTTGAATCATGCTCCACAGACTTCGGTGATTATTATTTATGGAATTGTGTACACAGCTGAGACGAGTGGGAGGGTGTCCCTGAGGCCCTTTTTCTAACACTATTTGAGTCGCCTGATGTATTGTCAGTGACACAGACCCAAGGACAAGCTGGCTTAGTTGCTTCCTAGTGCCTTGGGGTGATATGTTTAAAAACAGCTACCGTCCATTCATCAAGCACTACCGCATTCTGGACGCTGCATGTCATTCATTCTTATAAAAAGCCCTGGATTTAATGGGGAAACTAAAGCCCAGGAAGGCCATATTACGTCATGTTGGCACATTCTGAACCTGAAGCCAAATGTGTCTACTTCATAGCCTGAGATCCTTTCACTGTGCTACCCTGGGTCTCTGGTGTCCCACTAACGGCAACCATAGTCACCATAGAGACAAAGTAATGCTATCTAGTGAGTAGCACCAAAGAGGCTTAAATGGACCCATGGAGAACTGGGTTTTAATGGATCATGACATTTTATATGTTTCAAATACTCTACTCCAGCCGAATGAGAGTTTGAATCTGGGGACTTAAAGGGCACTCCTCTTGGGGTCTGTACTCATCTCTACAAGGCAGAGAGAGTTTGTTACTTTCTTACCCATGTTTCAAACATATCTTCTGGGCGCAGGCGACGCAGAGTGGGTCTGAAAAAAAAAGGGGGAGAGATCCCTTGAGTAGGGGTCACCGTGGCAGATACCGCAGCCTCGGCATGGTGAAAGGTAAAACGAAATGTTGGTTCATTGGTAAGGGCAAAAAGAGCCCTAAAAACTTGCTTGTCCCCCAGGGAAACAGACCTGTTCTACCCAGCCAGGCCAGACAGCTGAGCCTAACCCATTCAGTCTTTTCATAGACCCACTGGTCCAAGGATTATAAAGTCTATTACAAACAACAGGTCAGAGGGCACAGGGTCAGCTCATTCCCAGAGCAAGCCATTTCCTTCCTCACAGCCAGACACCACTCCAGAGAGCCCACAGCAGGCCCAGAATAAGGAAACCAGAGAGAGAAAACAGGAAATCTTAGTTTTCCTAGCCCAGAACTAGGGCTGGGGTTGTTCAGACTCACCAAGAACAGCCACCTAGAACCAGTACCCCAGCAGAACAGGACTCAGCAATATGGCTTTGTTGATCATCTGTAAATGGCAGGGATGTCACTGCTTCTGAATAGGGGCCTGCACTTGCAAGCAGAGTTAGATGACTTCTCCTGGTCAGCAAGTCCCCTCAAAGCCAGAGTGAGGCTCATCCCCTTAGGGATGTTTGGGGGAACAGGTAGAACCTATATTCGGCTCATAGTTCCATTTATTTCTGAGCGTTTGTTCCTCCAAGTGCTGCCTCCCTGAAAGGACCAGGACTGTCCAGTTGCGGCGATCACAGAGCTTCAGATTCAAGGAACACACCCGTGCACAGGCAGGGTAGGGTAGATGGGCGAGGCGATGAACCCACTACCATGTTCCATGTTCCCATACTGCCCTTTCCTCAAGAGCAGGAATCAGCAAATGACAGCTGGCAGGTCAAATCCAACCAGGGCCTTCTGTTTTTGTAAATAAACTTTTGCCGGGACATAGCCATACCCATTTGTTTATACGTAATCTGTGGCTGCTTTCACGCGATAGCAGCAGAGTTGAATCGTTGTAACAGAGGCCATCTGGCCTCAGAGCCTGAAACGTGTACTATTTGGTCCTTTACAGAAAAAGTTTGCTGCAATAGCTAATCTCAGTGGTATCAAGTATTCCACCCCTAGAAGTTCTAGGCATAGAGTATTCATCTTTGGCTAAGTTACTTAACTACACTGAATCCTCTTTGGATTCAGTGTAGTTAAGCAACTACTCTGCAAAATTGGGATAATAATAAATAATTATCCCATAAGGTTGGAGACTAGATAAAATAATTTCTATATAGTACTCACATGGTACTTGACAGATAGGAAGCTTTCACTAAATTGCTATCACTAGTAGTGTAGAATTTTCCTCAAGCCTTGCTCTGGCTTTGAGGGGACTTGCTGACCGGGAGAAGTCATCTAACTCTGCTTGCAAGTGCAGACCCCTATTCAGAAGCAGTAATATCCCTGCCATTTACAAATGATCAACAAAGTCATATTGCTGAGTCCTGTTCTGCTGGGGTACTGGTTCTAGGCGGCTGCTCTTGGTGAGTCTGAAATGTCAGCACGATAGGCTCTTCCCCATCCCCTGGACCCCAGACCCCACATCCCCTGCATGCCATCTCAGGCACCTTTGGTGTTCTTTCACAAACTCCACAATCTCTTCTTCTGTGTAAGGTTTGTCAGGGATGGCCATAGGGTCGTCCATAAATGGCTCAAAGAAGTCAACCTCATTCATCTTCAAGGACAATTTCTTTGCCACCTGTAACAGTTAGAAATAAGACAAAGTTTACTTGAATGCAAAGTTTATTTGAATAAGACAAAGTTTATCAGAATAGCTATGGGATGCCCATATGAGAGAAGTATGTATGTTCTTTGCCCAAGACAAAGGATCATGAGTACAGAGTTAACTTAAATGTTGAAGTGATAGGAACTCATCCCCAAAGATCTGGCTGGACCAGTCTTATTTTGTGATCAAAGGAGGAGAGATGGGAGAAAAAGCCATATCTGGCAAATGGGGGTCAAGGTGGGGCAGGGGCCAGTTGGAATGACAAGTGGGATATTTAATTCTACAGTCACCATCACTCTACTGTATTTACCAGGACTAGGAAGGAGAAGGAAATGCCCATGGAGTGTGTTTACTGTCGTGGGTTGTGCGGATTTACCTGAGCCAATTTTGATAGAACAGGTGATTGATGAAAATGCTTCAAGTATGTAAGTACTCAATCAGAAGCCAACCTACTAACCTGTGTCCTTGATGAGCTCTAAACCTAAAAATAAACCCTAACTGCTATTTAGGTTGAAACACTGGCCCTATGGTTAAGTCTCTCAGTCCCAGGCTTGCTTGGTGGTTTGTCAGGCTCTGGGAACTTCCCAGTTTGTTACCAACCAGCCATCCCGCTTTGCTTAACTGGAAGGGCTTCCGAGGATACGTGACTTGCAGTGCTAAAGTCTGGAAAGACACCAGCAAGCCAGGATGAGCTGCTCACTCTGTAACACACTGAGAGCTCCGGAACCAGCCCCTAGCCTGGAAGACATTTTCTCTCTTGATTCAAGTGGCCACATGGTCAAGTCTGTTGTCAAGGAAGAACGGTTGCTGTGTTTGCCTGCCCAGCCGCTGAACTCTGGACCTCTCTTTGTCAGATGATTTGAGAGGCCTGGAATGTGCAACACTATAGAAAACCAAATGCCATTCTTTTCTAGTTCAGAGCTGTGGTCCAAGAAAGTGCAGGGATGAACAGTGGTTCCCTTGAAACGAAAAAGGAATTGCCTAAGAGGTAATGCTCTGTGGTGGTTACCCAGGGTGCAGTGAACGGGGGCTGTGACTAATTAGGGGGAGGAGCTGAGGATTGCATAAACTCCTACACAAGAAGGTCCATTCTGAGGAACCCTGATATCCGTATGGCTTTTGTCATCAATTGGTATTAATTCCAGGTCACTATATTCCAAAAAACATTTATATTTTCTCTCTCTCTCTCTCTCTCTCTCTCTCTCTCTCTCTCTCTCTAGGAGTCTCACTCTGTCACCCAGGCTGGAGTGCTGACACAAGAGCTGGGCTAACCACCATAGTCTCAAACTATTGGACTCAGGCGATCCTCTCATCTCAGCCTCCCCAGTAGCTTATACTACAACTGCGTGCCACCATGCTCCAAAAGACATTTCTTATAGTACGTAAGGGAAAGAAATCTCAGCATCCTACTCAGAGATAAAGAAAATAGCACAGTCAGTCAAAGCGGATTTTATTGGCATGTTGATTTTAAGAGAGGGAAATGTGGAGTTTTTCTTACTTTTTGTTCCTCTTCTCTGGGGTGAGGGGTGGTGTGGATGATGGGGTGATGAGGTAGGGTCCCTGAGCACAGGGAACAGCACATGTACAACCAGTGTCTGGGTTTACACACAGCTCCTTGCAAAGCTGGCCCCGTGGGAGAAGGTGCTTGGAAAGGGCGTTGGCTTCTGGTTTCTTGAGTTCACTTACCATATATTCTAGGAACCAGAAAACCGTGCTTCTAGGAAATGGGAAGTGATCGGATGAACAAAATCAGTAATAACAGCAAACATATGGAGGGCTTTTTATGTGCCAGACACTGCTGCCAAGTGTTTTAGGTTTATTACTTTATTTAATTTTCATTTTGATTGTGTGAGGCAAGAACTATCATTATACTTATTTTGCAAATGATGGATCACAGGCACAATTTAAGTAAGCCATTTGCCAAGATCACGTACCTGGAGGGGGAAGAGCCTGGAGTCAAACCTCCCATTCGCCCGTATTACACTCTCTCTTCTCTTGAAAATTACCTTCTCCTTCAATATTGTTTTGATGCTGCACGGGTTTTAGTGAAATGTTTCCTTGTTCCTCTTGTGATGTGTTCTTACGGATTTATTCCCCATTACAGTCAGCTATAATTAAAACTTCCTGAAGGTGGGAAGGAGCGCCCCAAAGCCACTGTCAAGGCAAGCAGCGTGAATGTGCCATGCATGTGAGTGTGAGCACATGCACTCATGTACACGCAAGCGTGGGGCAGTGGGAGTCTCTGGTTCCCAAAAGTGATTTTTTTTCTCTCACTGTTCACTCAGAGAGAAAGGAACAGGCCGGTGAGAGGGGGAGGTGGGGTGATAAGAACTGACATTTTTCACTTAAAGGTGCAGCTGAGTGGACACCATCCTTGATTCTCGAGCATTACAATTATGTAAGGATGGATTGTACTCGAAAAGCCGAATAGGTGCATGAAATTGAGTTCTTTCATGCTTTTTATTTTTTTTAAACTAGTTGGAATTGATTGTGATGAAGATAAGAAAACTGGAAAAAGTACAATGCCATCGTTCTGACATTTACATGTGTATTAATTTTGACACAGATGAATTTTCTACTAGTCAGCAAGTCATTTTAGTAGCCAATGAAACCTACTGAAAGTGAATTTAGGCCTTCTTGATATCTGTCTTCTTCACTGACTTTGTTCAGACAGTCCCCGGCTCCTTTTGGCACTCATGTGATTCAAAGGGAAAGTGATTTTTTGTCTCACTGTTCACTCAGAGAGAAAGGAACAGGCCGGTGCGAGGGGGAGGTGGGGTGATAAGAACTGACATTTTTCACTTAAAGGTGCAGCTGAGTGGACACCATCCTTGGTCTTCTGACCCTTTATTTTTGTTTGTTTTTTTGAGTCGGGGTCTCACTCTGTTGCTCAGGCTGAAGTACGGTGGCACAATCACGGCTACCCACAGCCTCAACCTCTTGGACTCAGGGGATCCTTTCACCTTAGCCTTCTGAGTAGCTGGAACTAAAGGCATGTGTCACTACACTTGACCAATTTTTT
>NW_007258471.1:396201-406568 GCF_000164805.1 Carlito syrichta | reverse complement strand
CCTGGGCAACTTGACGAAACTTCATCTTTACAATAAATCAAAAATTAGCCGGGCATGGGAGTGCACACCTGTAGTTCCAGCTACTTGGAAGGCCGAAGCGGAAGGATCACCGGAGTCCGGCAGGTCGAGGCTGCGGTGGCCGGGAGTGTGCCACTGTACTCCCGTCTGGGTGACAGAGTGAGATTCCAACTCAAAAAAAAAAAAAAAAAAAAAGGAAAATGCACATACATGGACCCTGTCATAACCCAAGAGTGGGTAAGGGGTCACAGATTAATGGCTTTAAAAGCTCCTTGGGGGTTACCAATATTGACAGTGATTGGGAACCACTGACTCCCAAATCAGTATCAGCAATATCCTTGACATCTCATCCACTTTACAGGTCTCCAGCTCACATGACACATTTATCTAAACCCTAAATCCTACAAGGGCAGGACATTTTTTCAGTGTTTTGTCCCTGGCACTGAGAATAGTGCCTGCCACATAAAAGTACTCAATAAATACTTGTAAAATGAATGAATGAATTAAGCCATTTGTCAAGATCACGTACCTGGAGGAGACAGAGCCTGAAGTCAAACCTCCCATTGGCCCATATTATACTTTCTCTTCTCTTGAAAATTACCTTCTCCTTCAATATTGTTTTGATGCTGCACGTGTTTTAGTGAGATGTTTCCTTGTTCCTCTTGTGATGTGTTCTGATGGATTTATCCCCTATTACAGTCTGCTATAATCCAAACTTAAAGACACATCCAGCTGAAAGTTTTCCCAGTCTATTTTTCCTAGATTTCCTAACATTTTCAGTAGCTTCACAATTTTTGCTGTCTCAAAGTCAAGACTTGTTATCTTATTTTGAGGTATTCTCTTATCTTTCTCTCCATCTCATCAACAGCCAGGCCCTCTTGTCATATCCACTTTTGCTAGTTGTTTCTTTCATCTTTGTGACTGTATTAGTGCCTCCTTGTCCCTTGTCTCTCCTGGTTACAAACCTCTGCAAACCATGGCCAGGTCCCTCCAAGATTCCCTAGGATGTATTGTACAAACAAGTCATTTCAGCTATCTCATGACATTGATTACTTCCCCTCCTCTGCTCTAGTGTCCTCTCATTGAGGCTACTACTGGGTGCAGCTATGCCTTCTAGACCCCACCAACTCCCATGGAATAGCACCAGCCCCTTACGCCAACTGATGGGTGCAAATTCTTAAGTCCCAAGTGGTATCAGAGTCCTCTCAGTGCAAGAGCTCACCCCTCAGTGTGTCTTTCTCCTTTCATATGGCTACATGAACCATGGTACTTATGACTCAGTGTCTTACCAAGTTCTCAGTAAGGCAGCTTTCTGAGTTTTTAATTATAGCCTGGCCTGACCTTCTTCATGGGTCACAGACATGAAGCTGTATGTCTGTGCACTTGGAGGCACTTCTGAAAACAGATACTGCCCCAAACCAGAGTTGAGCCACCCCTCTAAGAACTAAGGCTTTGTTGCTGGGTCAGGTTGGTCTGCCTGTCTCTCCTTTCTTCCCCAGGAGCCATTTTAGCTACTCCTGGCCCTTCAGAACTAAATGTCAGTAATGGGCTCTCTGTACCTCCTCTTCTCGACGAATATTCTATTCAACATCTCATCCTCCCGGGCCCAGATGACTGCCTTCTTACTAACAATAGCACTCACAGCTAGCTAACATTTACCAAATGCTTACTGTGTGCTAAACACAAGCTAAGCCGTTTAGGTATACTGCTTCGCTCTCTGGGGTACAGGAGGACAGTGTGTTGACTTTGAAGTCAGGTTGACATGAGATTATAGCAAGCATTACAATCCACTAGCCATGTGCCCGTGAACAAATCACTTAATCTCCCGATATTTCAACTTTATCCTCTGTAGAATGAGAATACTAATTCCTCCCTTACAGGGGTGTTGAGAGGATGAACTAAGAAAACCCATGTAAACCTCTTAGCACAGACTCTGGCACATAATAAGTACTCATATTTTTGCTCAAGACCTCTCCCACCTCTAATCCAGTTAATCAGGGAACATTTTCTTCAAGTTTAGATTATATGACTTGGTTGGTAGACTTCTCTTCTGGATTATATCCTTGAAGAAAGGGCCACGTCCACAGAAGTGGCTCAATAGATGCATGAACTGAACGCAACCTCTTTCCATCATGTCCCTTCCCTGCCTCAGCACATGCTGGCTTCCGCTTGTTTCCAGAGGAAACCAGTGTAAAAGCCTGTGAGCACTGCCTTACTCCTTAGTGGGCCAATCTCTGATTAACTTTCAATTGATCAAGAACTTAGTTTGTCCTAGATTTGCTTATTCTAGCAAATACGATGGTTTAGGGCTTTCATTTTGTATGTGTATGTGTGTGTGTGCGCGTATACCCTGAATCTCAAGGGCAGGAATAGGGTCTTCAATTTAACGTGTAGAATAGAGGAAAGGGCATTAGTTTTGGACACAAATATCCTAAATTGAGATCCCAGTGCCACCATTGATTTGCTGGAGACCCTGGATACCACGTAATCTTTACAGGTCTGTTTTCTGGGAAATAGGAGTTCTTAACTTTCAAAGGCATTTAGAGAATTGGGAATAACATAGATGTAACATGTCAAATTGTACCCAACCCACAGAAAGCACTCAATGAATAGTAGCCATTTTAGAAGTCACAGGAGCCAGAGGGGAGTACTCTGACTGCAGTAGAACCCAACTAAATTACCCATTTATACAAGATCTTTCTATTTCTGCTCTTTGGCTAATAAAATCGCTTTTCACATTCAGAAAATAAAGAGCAATTGGATTATAGAAAAGTATATCAAAAACATCTACTGAAGAAGTAGGTAACTTTAAAGCACCAAGGATTCTGATGGTTAATGTTCCTCCTTCCCCATGCTGGTCCATGTCCTAACCCAGTAGAAGAGGAAGTGTATGACCCCAGGAAGGGAGGGGACACCTCTTAAGAAAAAAGGCAACAGTGGCTCCAGTGGCTTGGCACACTCCAGGCTTACACATTCACCACTCTTTGTGTATGAGAAGGGTGGGCAACCACTTTCACTCAATGTTTTTGGAAATATCCTACTTCCTCTGAATGAATCCTCTCTGTACGCATCTCTCCTTCAATTGTGATTTACTGGCATGGTCCTAACATTTCTGGAGAAAGAGGCAAAGGAGGATGGCTAATGTGGATGAAAGAAATAAAAAGTGATGAGAAGTCCACACTGGAATCTTTCATGCCTGCAAAACTGTTTACATTGGAGCTTCCTGGGTACTTACCCCTTTGTCGAAGGTGGCGAAAAATTTAATGTAAGGCTGGAAGTGCTCTGCTGCTTCTTCAAAAGCCTTGTAATCTAAGAGGAAAAGATGAGAGGGAGAGACATTTTCCAATCGCACCACAGAATCTTTTCTTTTTAAATGATGCCAAGGGAGTGGAAAGCCAATTAATCCCGGTTGGATATTTATTTAGTAGATAATATGTAGATAGGTGACTATTTAGTACCAGTTATTTATTTATTTATTTGTTTGTTTGTTTGTTTGTCTGGTTGTTAAGGACAGGGTCTCACTCTGTCAGGCTTGAATGCTGTAGCACAATTATAACTCACTGTGGCCTTAAACTCTTAGGCTCAAGAGGTCCTCCTCCCTCCGCCTCCTGAGTAGCTGGTACTACAGGCACCTATCACCATGCCTAGATAATATTTTTTTTTTTTAAGGGAAGACAGGGGCTCCTTTGTCAGGAGCCTCCCTGGAGAGCTGGTCGACATGACTTTTAAGAATAAAGACGGAGCAAGGTGACTCCCCAGGTTGGTAATTCAAAATGTGGTTAAACCTTTAGCCTCACCCAAATGGTAATTGTTTTCAAGATGCCTAGCCTTGCCTGCTCTGTCTCTTCTCATGTCATCTCCAGGCTTTTCTTTCCCTCATGTCCTATTTTGATGCTGACCAGCTTCTTCCCGGTTCCTCCCAGTCTGACTCCCAAGTTCCCCTGATGACTCTTTCCCATGTGGAATAGGCACCTGAACATTCAGCTCCCAGCCTCCTGCTTACTAAAGACTGATCTTGGCATTTCCTCACCTCTCTTCTCCATCTCTCAGGGTTTTTCCATGCTGGATATCTGCATATCAGATTTTAGTGCCTGGGTGTGGTTGATACCACCAGGTAGAAGCCCTGAAGACTACTTGGAATAACATCATTTGTCTTATGAAGAAGAACTAAACTAAGCTGTTGGGGATGAAACATTCTAAGATGTAGATGAGGCTGTCAAAATGGATTTGGCAAACACTGCCCAAGTTCATGTACTGATGGTGCAGTCGCAATGAAGAGAAGGTGTAAGGACTTCAGATCGCATTCCTTAAACATTCTTGAGATTTGAATACTATTTATTCACCATAAAGCTCTGTCATATAAATATTTGCCTGTGGGTCTGCATTTCACAAAAAAAGATTAGCTGGGCACCTAACACACTTTGGAAGGCTGAGGTGGGAGGATTGCTTGAGTCAGCCGGGAGAACATAGTGAGACCCCATCTCTAAAAAAAGAAAGAGTCACTAATAACATCCAAACCTGTATAACCCCTTCTCATTTTAGCTTTTGGTGAAGAAAGGATTTCAGCAGACCTTTCTCTACTGTTGCACACTAACACAGGTTAAAACTGTCCAAGGAGAGTTTTATGAATAGTTTGTCAACTAAGAAGTAGATTGAAAAATAGCTGGGCATGGTGGCTCATGCCTATAATCCCAGCACTTTGGGAGGTGGAAGTGAAAGGGTTGTCTGAGTCCAGGGGTTTGAGACCCGCCTGGGCAACTTGGCGAGACCTCATCTCTACAATAAATAAAAAAATTAGCTGGACTTGGTGGCACGTGCCTGTGGTTTCAGCTGCTTGGAAGGTTCAGGCAGAAGGATCACCTGAGTCCACCAGGTAGAGGCCACGGTGACTGTGAGTGTGCCACTGTACTCCAGCCTGGATGACAGAGTGAGAGTCTGACTCAAAACAAAAAGTATATTGAAAAATAAATTGTGAGCCGGGCTCGGTGGCTCAGCCTGTAATCCTGCGCCTTTGGGAGGCTGAGGTGAGTGGATGGCCTGAGCCCACGGGTTCGAGACCCGCCTGGGCAGCGAGACCTCATCTCTACAATAAATCAAAAAATCAGCCAGGCGTGGTAGCGCGCGCCTGTAATTCCGGCTACTCGGAAGGCTGAGGTAGAAGGATCGCCGGAGTCCAGCAGGCGAGGCTGCGGTGGCCAGGAGCAGCCACTGCACTCCAGTCTGGGCGACCGAGTGAGATTCCAACTCAAAAAGAAAAAGAAATTGTGAATTATGCTCACTTTGAAAACATGTTGAGTGATAATTATTGGCTTCAAAAAAATGCTGAACACCAACTTGAGTGTACTTAATTAAAATCGCAAGGACCATTATATTGTGTGAAATATATAATGTACTGACAATTATCAATTTAAAAGTAAAATTTCATCCTTAGAAAGGAGGCTAGCATGGTTTATTAGCTATTTTATCATTTAAAATTTAAGAACAATTAAGACTAGTAGAGCAATATCTGTGTATTCCTAAGGAAAAGCTTCATTATTTTGAAATACAGAATATAAAAAAGTTCAACTAGATTTGTAACCCTTTCAAGTCCATTCAAATTATCCTAGGGAATATGAACATCACACGTGTTAGTGAAGAGAAAGTAATAGCTGCCTAATTGAACAAATACTCAGGCCCCTGAAGGATATCTCAGAGATCGAATTGTCGTGTCCAATGGCAAGAAAAGAAGTGCATCAATCGAAGAAAAAGCAAGGAAAGTTGTCCTTCCATTTGCCACCATTCACATGTGTAAGTGAAGTCTCTTGTTTATGGTGACTATCAGACATTTGAAGAGATCCTCATTGATCAGAAATTTCATGTTGCTGTTTCAAGCATAAAACCCAATATAAAAAAGCTATACTGTTGGAAGCTAGCACAAGATTCTCGATAAAATGTAAAACTATTTATTTGGAATTTTTTCTTAGGGTTTCACTCTGTCAACCAGTCTGGAATGTAGTGACACAGTTACGGTTCGCCACAGACTTGACCTCCTGGGCACAGGTATTCGTCCCCCTCAGCCTCCCAAGTATCTGGGACTACAGTTGCACACCCCCATGCCCAGCTAATTTTTTTATTTTTATTTTTATTTTTTAGTAGAGATGAAGTTTTGCTATGTTGCCCAGACTGGTCTCAAACTCCTGGGTTCAAGTAATCCTCCTACTTTGACCTCCCAAAGTGCTGGGATTACAGGTCTAAGCCACTATGCCTAGCCTGTAAGATTTTTACAATGCAATATGTGATCTATTTTCTATTATTTCTATTATTATTTCTTATTATTATTATATAATATAAATAAAGTGAAAAAATGTTTTCACTAAGACCAAACTCCTTCCAGTGTACCCCATTTTATGTCATCTAAACATGATCACATTTTTGTGTGCTATGACCTTACTAAATTTGCGAAGTCTTAAAAATGTAGCCCAGTGGATAAGCGTATAAGCTCTAAAATCAGATTCCTGGGCTTTCGATCTTGGCTCCACCATTTACTGACTGTGTGATAATGGGTAAGTTAACTGAACCCTTCTGTTCCATCCTTTCATCATCATTAAAACGCATATAATAATGTAATCACCTCCCAGGCTTGTTATGAGAATGAAATTCAGGCATCCATGTTAGCATAACTAGCATAGACCCTGGCCTATAAAGTGTGTTAGTTAAATGCCATTATTACGATTATTAGCTAAGGTAGGGGAAGAAATGTCCTAGAAGGTTTGCTCCTGATCCTAACCTTGGCCTTGTCTCCCTCCTAACCTTGGCCTTGCTTCCCTCCTATCTGTCCCGAGCTTCAAGGAGAAGGAGAGAGAAACACAAAGATGGAAACAAATTAAAGGGGCTCAAAAGGAGAAAGGGAAATGGAAGGAAATGAAACAAATCAAAGAGGCAGGAGGCATACGCGAGTCTTCAGCACAAGTCCCCCAAAGAAGAGTCGGGTCAGACCTCCCTGACTAGCCACCTCCCCGGCACATTCGTTAAAGCCCTATGAACGCAGGTGCCCATGAAGCAAACGAGAAGAGGACACAGGAGAGAGAAAGCAGTTGGGTTGTTTCTGATGAGGTGACTAAGGGCGCTAGCAGACAGATGGTAAAGAAACGGTTTTGCAAATAATTTCAAAATATTTTGGGATTTCCAAAAATAGTCATAAGCGGCCCACGTTTGCACCTCCTACTTGTACACATGCTACTAGAGTCTCTTTCATAGGTATGCCCACCCCCTCTCATGCTTTCCTTCTCTTCAAGGCTGAGACACCAGAAAACACTTAACGCATTGGGCCCATGCTGCCATAGCGGTTTTTAAAAAATGTACAGTACTCAAATAATTACCCTTCCTGGTTCCTTCTCCCTGCCCTTCCCGACTCTCACCCCCCACCCTCTCATCCCCGAATGGGCTGTGGGGATGCTATCATAGGGCCCCGAAGCCCAAAGTCTGGCCACAAAACTTTCAAAGGGAATATGCCCAAGGGTGTGGCAGGACTATGGCAGACAGCCTTGGTGGTCAGCTGTGGGCTTGGCCAGCAATTTTCCACATTTTGTAGCAGCTGCTAAGTCCGTCCCTACCCGAATTTTCCTCTCATGCTTTCCAATTGACTGTGAAGCTCTCCAGCTGGTGACCACAGGAGCTGCCAATGTCGGGAAGACAGACCACTGTTCGTCCCATTTTAGAGGCAATTCCACTGGGCAGCCGGCAGGTGGGAAAAGTGGAGGAAGGGCTTTTCCCTCTTCTGTAAAACACCCATCCTATGTCAAGGCCAGATAACATGGTTCCATCTTAATGTTCTTCCAGCTCTCCTGCCTGTTTGCGTAACATTTACACAAACATATCACTGTATTAGGTGCAGAAAGCAGTCTAACCTCTATCCTGTCTAGCAAAAGAGATGTCAAAGACCCATCCTCTTTTGGTATAATCTAACTTTGTTAGGAATCTAGCCTTTGGATGGATAGGCTGGGGAGACAGACAACTTACATTCTGAGTCCTCACTCTTGAAATAGCCAATGAGTTTGATCTGGTCCTCAATGCGTTCAAAGGCTTGGACTTCCAGTTTGCTGTTGATGATCTCTACTGGGTCTTCAATTAACTGAAATATCACACACATACACACACACATATGTTCAAAGAAGAGAACTCTTCCTTTCTTAGTGGCAAAATAGAGTGTTTTGGAGGCAAGTTGTAGTAGGCTCATGGTTCATGCCTCAAGCATCCTTCCCCCCTCCCAAGCCCCATGAGCACAGCTGCAGTTCCTTCGGAGGAACTGATCTTAACTCAAGAGGTGGGATGATTGGTCTTCTCTTGAGCCATTTTATTCCTGTTACTGGTTTTAACAAAATTTTTATTTTTAATTGTAAGTTGATAAATTATAGTTGTAGATATTTATGAAGTACCAAGGGATGTTATGGTTTATGAATATTTGAAATAATTAAATCAAGCTGATTAACATATCAGTCCCCTCAACTACTTATTTTTTATAGTGAGTATATTTGAAATTGGCTCTCAGCAAGGGGAACAGAAAAAACCTAGAATTATCTTTTGGAGGGTGGGTCCCTTGTATACACTCGAAATCTGTTCCTCCGGATCAAAAAGTCATATAAAGCCTTTATCTAGAAGTTTTGGGAAGGTTGCATCATGATTTGCAGAAGAAATGTCCTGAGTTGTGGCAACTGGTGTCTGGTTCTTCCACCATGACAACGCACCTGCCCACACCATGCTGAGTGTTCGGCAGTTTTTGACCAAAAACAGCATGACCCCGAGGCCCCACCCATCCTATTCACCCAATCTCACCCCAAGTGACTTTTTTCCCCTCTGGATGAAAAAAGTTCTCAAAGGGAAACATTTTGCCGATGGGGAAGAGGTAAAAGCAAAAATGGCATAAGCACCAAAAGGCATCTAAAGGAATGAATTCAAACATTACTGAGACACAATGGAAAAAGTATCTTCACAGGTGTATTGCATCAAACGGGGAGTATTTTGAAGGTGACTGAACTTTAAATAGGTACGAATAAATGCACATTTTAAAATAAATAAATCCTGGTTTTGGGGGGGTTCCTCCTCATATTATTATCTATTGTATTCGCCACGCTGTGAAATATATCTCAAAGGAAAAAAATCCTTCTCTCTCCTATCCAGCTGAGGTTTTGAACCCTTTGACCATCATCTCATTCTGCCACCTGCTCCACTTCTTTCCCCAGTCTCAGTAACCAACATTCAACCCTCTGCTTCTGGGGAGTTCGATTGTTTTAGATTCCACAAGTGAAATATGTGCTTGGCTTATTTTACTGAGCATAACGTTCTCCAATTCCATTTGTGTTGTTGCGAATGACAAATATTTCTTTCTTGTTTAAAGCTGACTGGTATTCCATTGTGTAATATAAGCCACATTTCCTTTATCTATTAATCTGTTGATGGGTACTTGGGTGTATCACTTCTCTTGCTACTTGTTAATTCAGGGATGAGTAAGTGACTAACTCAATGAGGATAGATTTGCTGAAGGTTTTGGGAATGATCTTGGGTTATTTTAGAGAGCAGTGGGAAGTCAGATTTGTTTTTCCCTATCATGGGATATGAATGAGGAAATCGGATGGATTGGCTTCGGCAGCTGGCCATCTTGTAACTGACTTGAGAACTGCCAGTATGAGGACACAGGCCACATCCTGAAAACAGGGTTATCTGTGATGTGCAGAAAAATGGAGCCAGAGCCCTGATTTGATCAAGTCTAAAACCCACTCTTATGCTGGTCTTCTATTTATGTGGGTCAATGACAACTGTTTATTATTTACAGCAGTTAGAGAATCTCATTTCAACAAGCCTCCTCCTCACTGAAGGAGGAGGGCAGGGCCATGTCAGCCCAGAGCTGTTGTCGCCCCTGTCAGCTTTCTTAGGGCCTTCGGGTGTGGGTCAATGATATGGTCAAGAACAGTCTGTGGGCACTTTTTCTGGTAGGAGGTGCCTCCAACTCACTTCTGACCTTTTCTCCGGTTTGGGGGATTGTAGAGAAAGAGCAATAGACCACAGGGTACCGGATGGTGGATAAGGGAATATCAGCATGAATTCAATGGCAAGTTTTTTTTATCTGTGTGAGAATGTGCATTCAAAGCACTTAACTCCACAGCTGTTATTGAGAGTGTGAGTGTATTTATGGATAAAATATATTTGTCGTGTTTGATCCTCCATTTGAGCATACGGATCTGAGAGTGTGGTACCTTCATGGCTGAGACAGTGTGACACTGGGGGGAGGGGCTCTTTAGCCCCACCTTTTCTTTTTTCTTTCTTTTTTTTGAGTTGGAGTCTCACTCGGTCGCCCAGACTGGAGTGCAGTGGCC